>NW_017307533.1:181397-206527 GCF_000935625.1 Nanorana parkeri | reverse complement strand
TGAATCCACCTGCCATCCACCAACAATAAATTCACCAGTTTTGGGAACATTAACATTTTAAACATATAAGCAATAAAATTTTCCTTTCTTGCTGTATTTAACGAGCTGAATCCTGTAATACAATACTAGCTGAATTCTATATTCCATATTCCAAAGAGTGGCCAGTATTACCGTATATACTTGAGTATAAGTCTCGGCTTATATTCGGGTCAATACTTTTTCCCAGTTTTTTTTGGTAAAAATAGGTACGTCGGCTTATATTCGGGACGGCTTATACTAGAATATATACGGTAATATGTATGAAAAAATTAAAATAATAAGGGTGATCTTTAGAACACAACTAACACAAATTAATTTCCCAGTGAAATGTTTGCATCAGTGGCAGCTAATTTACCCCAAATGTATGTTTTTTAGAAAATAAATTTATAACACAGGAAGGCCTTGTCGGATAACAAAACCTACAATTGTATGCAGCTTCCCAATATTCTGCATCATATCCAGGAGCTATATTTTATATCGCTCCATATTAAGGATTTAGTAGCAAGAAAAGGCTGAGCTTGTCTTTGACAAAAACAGATATCGGTTTTTCTTATATACACTAAAAGGACATTTTGCCTTAGTTTTAGTGACCCAACAAAACAACCTTATAGTTTTTAGGTCAGTGGTGGCGAACCAAGGGCACGCGAGACCCCGGGTTCAGGGACCACCAGTGAAAATAGATCTGACCGTCCTGGATCATCTCGGTACGCAATCTGGGCAGGTCACAGTCAGGCAGCGGCCTCTAAACAGGCATATTAGACGGCTGCTTCCTCCTTGCTAGGACCCCTAGAGGCCCCAGTGAGCGGCCATCTAATATGCCTGTTTAGAGGCCGCTGCCTGACTGTGACCTGCCCAGATCGCGTACCGAGGCGATCCGGGACGGTCAGATCTATTGAGCTACAGCTGCCCCCCTGGGAGCCGCACCCCCCTGAGAGCCGCAAAGCCCCCCCTTCCCGGGAGCTGTACAACCCCCTCGGGAGCTGCACCCAGCCCCTCCTGAAAGCCAACCGTCAAAAGCTAAATGAAAGAAAGGGGAGATAGCTCAATATCTCTGCCCCAATTGTAAACCCAAAAATGGCCAATCTAACATTCAGTTTGCACAACAATTAGCACTCCATGGCATCAAACATAGTAAAGATACCAAAAAGATTCCAATATAAATCCAATTAACATGCCAAGGAATCTATGTAAAACATAGAGTATAGGAGGTGTCCATGAGGTCGCAGCTCAACGGTCGCTTCTGGACAATGGCAGCCCGGGCAGGCATTTTGTTTTCCCTCCTATACTCTGTTTGCATAGATTCCATGGCATGTTAATGGGATTTCTATTGGAATCTTTTTGGTATCTTATTCAGAGTGTAAAGTGTATACTTTACACTCTTATTCAGAATCTGGTCACGATTATTTGACTTAACTCTATAGTAGGTGGTATTCTGCATTACTGTATAATGTATTGCCGGGATATGTAGTCCTCTATAGTTAGTAATATTCTGTATTGTTGTATAATGTATTGCTGGGATATACAGTCCTGGCCAAAAGTTTTGAGAACGACACAAATATTAATTTTCACAAAGTCTGCTGCTTCAGTGTTTTAAGAACTTCTAGTCAGATGTCACTATGGTATACCGAAGTATAATTACAAGTGTCAAAGGCTTTAATTGACAATTACTTTACGTTTTCCAAAGAGTCAATATTTGCAGTGTTGACCCTCATTCAAGACCTCTGCAAGACCTTTTGTGCAAAGTAATGATAAGTGGATAAGTGTTTCCTTGCAGGTAACCATGGTTAACAGTGGAAGAACAATGATTTCAACACCCTCCTTTTAAAGCTTCCAGTCTGTTATTCTAACTCAATCAACATGACAGAGTGGTCTCCAGCCTGGTCCTTGTCAACACTGACACCTGTGTTAACGAGAGAATCACTGACATGATGTCAGCTGGTCCTTTAGTGGTAGGGCTGAAATGCAGTGGAAATGTTTTTTTGGGATTAAGTTAATTTTCATGGCAAAGAGGGACTTTGCAATTCATTGCAATTGATCTGATCACTCTTCATAACATTCTGGAGTATATGCAAATTGTCATCATACAAAATAAAGCAGCAGACTTTGTGAAAATGAATCTTTGTCTCATTCTCAAAACTTTTAGACAGAACTGTATAGTCTTCTATAGTTGGTGGTATTCTGCTGTGCTTTATAATGTATTGCTGGGGCATATAGTCTTTTATAGTTGGTGGTATTCTGCATTGCTTTATAATGTATTGCTGGGATATATAGTCTTCTACAGTTGGCGATATTCTGCATTGCTGTATAATGTATGGTTGGGATATGTAGCCCTCTATAGTTGGTGGTATTCTGCATTGTTATATAATATATTGCTGAGATAAGTTCCTTTACAGGTTCGAGTCAGTGGCAGAACTACCAGGGTCACAGCAGACACAGCTGCAACTGGGCCCTGGTGCTCCACCACTCACTCCAAGCTGTAGAGAGACTATTCCCTTGCAGTATGCTGCGTGACATGTACCTTAGTAGCACACTGCAATGGAACACTTCACTCATTAGCACAGTACAAAAGGTACATGTCCCTCTGTCGTGTAGTTAAAAACCATTCTATTGCATTTTTCTTCTAATATTTAAGCACATAATTAGTTAAGACAGACAAAGTGTTTTTCTAAAAGAAATCAACAATATTCGCGTCTAAGTGCAGTGTTGGCACTTTGAGACACATAAGTAGGTTTAGTGATCCAGTTTGGGCACTCAGACTCAAAAAAGGTTTGCCATCACTGGTGTTCTTAATCTTTTAAAGTAAACAATTTTGGCCACGGTAATTACATTCTGCCTGAATCTATGAAGACTGGTTCGGCCAGCTTTGCTAGAAGGACTGGAAATACAACCACTGCCATAAGTGGTATTCACACGGTTGAGAGTTTGATCACTATTTTTAATGGGTTTATTTTAAAGATTTTAGGTTTGAATTGCAATACAATACTGGAACTACATCCAGTGCACACACTCTAGACGCACACATACCTTCCTCCGTCAACCCCCCAAACTTGAACAACATAGCTAGGTAATATGTAACATACACTTTATCTATTTAAGCTATAGAAGCAGTGCTTTGTTTCTCAAAGCAGGGGCACCATAATTGTTCACACCCAGCCAGTATACATTAGGTAAAGCCACATTAAATCAGCTGTTTAACCCTGGTATAAGTTGGTGAATGAGAATCTTTCCAGTTCAAGAGTATTGCTTTCATCTCATAGAAACATATGATTTGAAACATACTTCTAAAACGTGTTTTCCTGAAAAAAATTCTCAACAATATCAGCAAAATCTCTGGGGTTTCCCAGTTTTTCAATTATGTATCCAGAGCCAAGTCCAAAAGTTGTAAACTGCGTCAGTGGCAATACGGTCACCTCTTGGAATTATTACATGTAATTGGTGACCCATTTTTTGAAGACACTCTGGTGTGTAGTGAAAATGTGTGCCAAACTTATAACATCTTGGAACCAGAATTCTTTACGTTAATCCAGTTATCTTTGTTAAAGTGAAGACATTTCAGGACCATTTCCCATAAGGAGGTACTGAAAGGCTGAGACTCCCACAGATAACAGGTTGTAAATTATTGTTACTGGTTTAGATTGGTCAGAAACTTTAAACAGGTTTAGTTTTTTTGTTTTTAAATCCTTTATTTTAGAGTTTTCATAACACAGATAATCACATAAAATGCATAGGTTCACAACAGACACGTCATCTATTATATATCTTCTTCAAATAGTAGACCTAGGTTTGGCCTAGCCAGCCATCTAATAGAAAAATAATCCTGAGTATTGTAAGACTACCTAAAAAGGGCCTGGAGGCAGCATATAGACAAACAAATACACCATGGGAAAGGGAAATCACAGTGGCAATATCACATCCCATCTAGTGAGTGAGACGTACGGTGCTTCAGAGCTAAGTGCAGTCAGTGTAAGCTGGCTATTGAGAGCAAGGTCACCCTAGGGCGTTATGCAATTGGTGGCCACTGTGAGGTAGAAGGGAGAGTCAGGTCAAGGACCAAACAGGAAGGTAGGACTAAGGTTGATGGTGGTGCACAATGGGAAAAGATGCATCTTCAATCATTAAGTTCCAGCGTAACTCTAGACTGTAGACGGTCAGACAAGACAACATAGCCACATTCGGAGTACATTTATGAGAACAAGAACCCTACACATGTAGGAGGCAGTAGAGACAGAAGTAGAAACAGGCAGAGGGGCATAGCGTATGTTAGGATCCAGTTGGGGAGGGGGGGTGAGTCTCCCCCTCTCAGCGAAAAAGAGGCTCTTTTTGAGACCATCAAGGTACTGTATTCCGGGGAATAGAGGAATTCCAGCCAATAGAACCAGGTCTTCCTGAATTTGGCATCCGTATGATGCAGAGTGGTGGTCAGCTCCTCCATCACACGGATCTCGGCTACTTTTTTGAGCCACAGTTTCACCGAGGGAGGAGTTGTACTCTCCCAGCATATTAGTATGCAAGCCCTAGCCGCATTAATCAGGTGGATCAGTAGGGATTTGCGGTACAGAGATCTGGGTAGTGAGGTCCGGTGGAGCAGGACGGCTGCCGAGTCACCGATAGAAATCCCAGTTAGGTGCGTGATGGTACTGAGGACAGCATCCCAGAACTCTCCGAGGCGTGGGCACAACAAAAAAATGTGAATGGAGCCAACGTCTTGCTCGCATCTCCAGCATGAGGACTGAGGAGAGGACTGAGGGAACATCTTGTGGAGTTTGGCTGGTACAAAGTACCATCTGGTGAGTATTTTATAGCCCGATTCTTGAATGGAACTGGCCAGGGAGGCTTTATGCGCAAAGTGTAATACCGTGTCTTTTTGTTCCTGAGTGAAAGTAAATCTCTCTCCCATTTGGCCAGGAAGACCGGTTTATGTGTAGGCGGAGATTGAATCAGTAGGGCATGTGCCGTGGCTAGGCCGTGCTCCAGGTACCTCCATGCAAACACACCTCCTCGAAAGGGGTCAAGTCCAAGTGCGGAGAAGAGGAGCCCAGTACACTGGAGAGAAAGTGGCGTAGTTGTGGAGCTTGCCATCTCAAGAGAGGAGGGGTCACCTTGGCGGCCAAGGTATGCAAGCATAGATAGTCTCGTGCAGGCCAGAAGTGGCCGATACGGAACTGGTGGGACGTCACGAAACGAGTATATGATCTATCCTCCAGGCCTGAGACAAAAACTGGGTCGCCGATCACAGGGGTCATCAATGACGGGGACGTGCCAGTGGAAAGTAAACTGGATGTTGCCCGAAGAACTTTAAGCGCGTTACCTGCCAGTGGATGTTGAAGAATTTCCCTAGGAGGGGGCGTCTCGATCCATAGCATACCTGCCAAGGGCCAAGGAGAGGTGTCTTGTTCCTTTTGTAGCCAGCGTTTATCTGAGGAAACGTTGCACCACTCAAACGCCCAAGCCATGTGAATCGCCAAGTGGTAGCATAGGGGATCCGGAAATCCGAGCCCCCCTGTGATTTGGGCAATGATAGAATGGCTTTGTTTAGTCTGTGCGCACCTTTCGCCCACAGAAAGGAGAGTCTGTAAAAGGTACAGAAGCCTAGGAAGTATATTCATCTTAAATACGCTATTCCTCCCGATCCAGGAAAGAGTGCGCCCCGACCATTTTGCAAGATCACGGCGGACAGTAGCCAAGAATGGGGGAAAGTTTGACTCAAATACCTTGTCTATGGACACTGGGAATTTCGTCCCTAGGTAGGTGATGTGGTTGGATGCCCAGCAAAAGGGGAAGGATGATTTAAGGCCTGTCATTTTGGAGGCAGGGACTGTGAGGTTGAGAGCTTCAGATTTCTGTAGGTTAATTTTGAAATTGGAGAGCTCTCCATAGTTTGCCAGTTCCCACATTACGTTAGGGAGAGAGACAGTGGGTTTGGTCAAGAAGAACAGTAAGTCGTCTGCATACCCCGCTATTTTGTGAGAGTTGGGTCCCTGCAAGAGGCCAGAGATATTAGGATCAGCCCTAATTCTACAGAGAAGCGGTTCCAACGTCAGGATAAAGAGCAAGGGGGAAAGTGGGCAGCCTTGTCTTGTGCCATTTGTCAGTGCAAAATAATTAGTATAAGTCCCATTAACTCTCACCCTTGCCGTTGGAATGGAGTAAATGGCTGATACCCAGTGACATAAGTTAGCACCCAGTCCTATTTCTCCTAGTGTCGACTGGAAGAACGACCAGTCCACTCGGTCAAAGGCTTTTTCATGGTGGGAATGTGTCTGACACAAGGTGTTTGGCATTCAGCACTCTGACCATGTTAACCTTGGCATCCCTCCACGGAATAAAGCCCACCTGATCTGTATGTATAAGCCGGCATATCACCGTCAGCAGGCGATTTGCTTTTTAAAAAAAAATAATTATTTATTTAAATGTTTTAGCAATGTTCACAGAAAGGAAAAGCAAACACGTGTATGACAGATATTTGCCCTCACAGGGCTAACAGCAAGAAAATACAGCAGTTGTATTACTACGCATACAAACATAGAAAACATTTGAGTTATGGGATCAAATAGGGAGTGATTATACCCCCATGCTTGGCAAGGGCGGTGTCTAGGATTTCGTGCAGTGGGGGGCATTAAGGAAATATTAAAAGGTGCTAATGAGAGTATCTGCTAATCCGAAGATAACAAGGGAGGGGGGTGGTCATCAATCAATGGGTGATATGACATCCTTTTGGTCGTATGAATAGCCAATGTCGTACTTAAAACTCTATTGTTTGGGATGTCACCGTGGTATGCGGGTGGGTGTAAATAGGGTGGGTTAATAGGGAGTTAGATAGCGGGGGAGAGAGGTGGGAAATGCAGTCGGGGTGGGATGACATTTGCTAGGTAGCGGGGAAGGGAATAGGTGGTAGTAGAGGGCTGACGAAGGTAATTAAGTTGAAAGGAAGTGAGGGGCATTTTCTCCATCCTGTGCAGGTTGGCAGTCTCCTAAGGGTGAGGTATTCAGGGGACAGAATGTATTCCATCCAGGGGAGCCAGGTACGGGCAATGGAAGTGGAGGTATGTTTGATGGAGCTCGTGAGGTCTTACATGATGTAAATGTCATGAATGCGGTCTAGAACTTGGCCTATGTGGGGAGGTTCGGGCTTCTTCCAGAGGGCTGGAATACATACCCGGGCAGCATTTACTATGTGTCTAATCAGAGAGTGGGTATAGGAGCGTAGAGGGATGGTGTTATGGTGTAAGAGGAAGAAGGCCGGGTCCTCGGGCACCTGGGCATCCGTAAATTTCTGAGTGAGAGCGCGCACCTGTTCCCAGAACCGCCGAAGCACCGGGCAGGACCAGAAAATGTGTAGCATTCCTGCCGCGGGTTGCTGGCAGCGCCAACAGAGGTCAGATGACTCAGGGAATAGTGCACGGTGAGATTAGGTGGTACGGTACCATCTAGTCACGATCTTGTAGCCCGACTCCTGGTATCTATTGCTAATATAGGATCGATACGAGAGCGTAAGTAGCTTCTCCGTGGCCTCCGGGGTAAAACTGGTCTGGAGTTCCCCCTCCCATCTCGATATAAACCATAGGCGGTCCGGCTCAGTCGGTTGGATCAGTTGTCTGTAGCAGAAAGAAAGTGTATGCCAGGAAGGCTCGTCTTGTGAGCAAATTTGTTCAAATGGGGTAAGAGGTCTACAAAAGTGTCGCATGGCAGAGTTAGCGCGCAGGAAATGGGATGGTCGCATTGCCGACCAAAATTCGGGGGGGCTGTAGTTTGAGTTGGTGCAGAGGGTGTGGGTAGAGGGCTAGGTCGAGTTGGTTAAGAAGTGTTTGGCTTTGTCTTTGCCCAATCTCCGTAGCTCAGGATACGTGTGGTCACCGATACCTGGTGGGAATGCCGGGTTGTCCAGGATAGGGAGGAGAGGTGAAGGAGAGATGCATCCTCCCTTGAAGATAGATTGAGCAATCTTGATAGTAGGGCCAATGGTGGGGTGGGAGTGTAGTTGTGGGGGTAGGGGAGTGGTGCACCAGGGGAGGTTAGCAAGTGGGACGTCAGTGGAGGATGGTTCCAGGTCCCCCCAGAGTTTGGACGTGGAGTTGCGGCACCAGTCCACTATCCGTGTCGGGTGTGCAGCCACATAATGGACTGGTGCCGCAACTCCCGGTCCAAACTCTGGGTGGACCTGGAACAATCGTCCACTGACGTCCACCAGATGTGCGACATCCCGCCCTGTTTGGGTCTCTGTAGGATATCATGGCTGAGTCTGGCTGTTCTCTGCGACCAGACAAACTCCGTGAAGATCGCTCGGATCGGGTAGAGTAATCGGGGGAGGATGGATTGCTGCAATATATTACATCGGACCATCCACAAGAAGGTATTTTTAGTCCACGTCTCCAGGTCCGCGGAGATGCGCTGCAAGAGTGGAGAGAAATTCAGTGTGAATGTTTGAGATGCGTCTTTGGGGAGGAGAATGCCTAAGTATTTGATCGCGGATGGGGCCCATTTAAAAGGGGAAGTTATGAAGAACCGTCTGGAGGCATGGTTCCGAGAGGGAGACATGTAGTGCCTCAGATTTGTGGGAGTTAATTCTGAAATTTAGGAGATCTCCATATATTCTGAGTTCCTGGAGAAGGGCAGGGATAGATATGTCTGAGGAGGTTAGGGAAAAAAATGGGGATCATGCACGAAAGCCGGATATCGGGGTTGGCTTGGACGGTGCGTAGGAAGGGTTCTAGGGACAACACAAAGAGAACTGGGGAGAGGGGGCAGCCTTGGCGCGTGCCATTGCATATGGGGAATGTGGGTGATAGAGTGCTGTTTACCCTCACCCAGGCGGCCGGGTGGGAATAGATGGAGCTAATCCAGGATCACATGCAGGGTCCCACTCCGATTGCCTATAGGGTGAGTCGAAGGAACTCCCAGTCTACTCGGTCGAACGCCTTCTCTGCGTCTGTGGATAAGAGCACACACGGTTTGGCGTTCGACCGGACAGAGTGGAGCACACCCAGTGCTCGCGTAGTATTATCCCTCCCCTCTCTGGTAGGGATGAAGCCTGTTTGGTCTAAATGTATAAGCTCTCCTATGTGTGGAATGAGGCGAAGGTAGAGGATTTTAGCAAAGAGTTTGGTATCCGCATTGACTAGAGATATCGGCCTGTAGCTAGGGCAGAGGGCGGGGTTCCTACCCTCTTTGGGAATGACCGTGATGTGTGCCATGAGATATTCAGGTGGTGGGGTACGGCCCGAGTGTAAAGATTTGAGCGCTCCCAGAAAAGGTGTAGAGAGTACCGGGAGAAAGCGTTTGTAATACGACAGGGAGAACCCGTCCGGGCCTGGGGCTTTGCCAGATTGGGTGAGTTTAAGAGACAGTTCTAACTCCGATGGGGAAATGGGGGCTTTCGGCAGCGAGCTGGTGGTCGGTGGGAGGGAATTTCCTATTGCTGGATGTATTGCTTTATGCGGGATAGACGTGAAGGGTCTCCTCGTGGGGAGGTGGGGTGTGGAAGATTATACAGTCCTCTGTCGTAATCAGCGAAGGTTTCCGCGATCTCTGAGGATAGTGAGCGTTTGGAGCCTGACGGAGTAGAGATAAAGGGGACAGATGTTTGGGACTGCTGCTTGCGCAGCACCCTCGCAAGGTATTTCCCACACTGATTGCCGTACTCGTAAAAGGTACGACAACATTTGAGCAGTGACGCTTTAACGTTAAATAGACACAAGGTGCGGAGTTGTTCCCTCGCTGAGCACAGCTGTGCTCCAATGGTTGCGTCCACGGTATGCTTGTGGCGAGTTTCAAGGGAGTGGATCTGCGTCAGGAGGGAAGTTATGTCTCTCAGGTGCTGTTTTTTGAGCCGGGAGCCCCGTGCAATCAGTATACCCCTAACAGTTGCCTTATGTACCTCCCAGACAGTGTATGGAGGGATGTCTGGTGAAGAGTTCTCGTTAAAGAATAGGGAAAGGTCCCGTTCCAATGAGCTGGCAAAGTCAGGCTCTTGGAGCAGTGTTGTTCAGCTTCCACTGCCAGTGACCAGGTGAAGGATCGTCTAGGGCCAGAGTAAGTAAAATAGGGGTGTGATCTGAGAGGGTGATGTTACCTATATCCGTGTGACGGATCTTGGCCAATTAGCTGTGGTGTATGAGGAAGTAGTGTATGAGGAAGTAGTGTATGCGGGTATAGCTTTGATGCATGGGGAGAAGAAGGTGTAGTCACGGGTCGAGGGATGTTGTAAGCGCCATACGTCTATCAGTTGGTAAGAGAAGAGGGAATTCTTGAGACGTTTAAGTGCCGCAAAGGAGAGATGGGAGGAGGACCTTGAGGAGTCCAGGCTGAGGTCCAGGATGAGATGAAAGTCTCCTCCTAGAATCAGAATCCCCTCCCGGAACTCTAACAGGCGGTCTAGTACGCACTGATTGAAAGAAATCTCATGTTGATTGGGCATATAAATATTGGCCAAAGTTATCATTTGGGAACGGTAACTTTACTAAAGAGGACTCGGCCTTCCTCTCCAGTGTATTGGTCCATTAATAGCCATGAGACTGAGCGGGAAATGAATATGCTTACTCCTCTGGATCTCTTGTCCAAGGAGCCACAATGATATACGATCGGGTACCTGCTAGTCTCCACTCAGGGGATGTGATCCACTCTGAAGTGGGTCTCCTGGAGGAAGGCGACATCGGTCCCCTGACGATGCAGATCGCTTAATATAATTCTCCTTTTTTTTAGGGGTGTTCAACCCTTTGACATTCAGGCATAGGATTTTGAGAGGTGCCATCACGCGGATTGTGGAGGAGAGGATGAGCGAAGAGAGAGAGGAAAGAAGAAAAAGGGGGATGAAATGGCAGATGGTATCTGATAGGAAGATGCAGACGGGGCATAATTAAGTAGGTTAGGGGGCAGAGCTGGGGTAGGGAGAGGGGGAGGGATGGGATGTAGCCTATTCATGTGGGATACAGAAATTGGGAAAGAATAATAATCTATACGCGGCTTGGCTCCCAGCCAAGTGGATCACCACAGTCTCCAAGAACGCTTGTGAGCTCTAACCTATTGGGGATCTCAGGTAAGCTAGAGCAGTGTGTATCAAAGAAACAAAATTAAGATATACTATCAATCACAGCAATGAGATGCTGTCAACCATAGCATCATATAACATCATAACAAACATAAACCATAACTGAGGCAAAGAGGTACAGAACGCCCTTGTGGCAGTTAAACAACAGTCAATGCGGCTATCCCAGCCACTGCTGTCATGGAAGGGGGTGGGGCACTCACGCTGTGGAGCGGAAGTTGCAAGCGGTCAACGGTTAACTGTGAATGATATACAATGTAGGATGCCACGGCCCGTATATAAGCCATAGATGAGTGGCCGGTTGGGGGGTGAGTGACAGCAGTGGTCAGGGTTAGTGGACGTAAATAAACAAGGCAAGGAGGCAACAATCCCTGTGCGGCATGGCTAAGCCATCATGCATGTGCCCCCCGGTCCCCACACACACACACATGTGGAAGACGGGGGGTCACAGACCCCGCTAAGCAATAAACAGCATGTCTCAAAGTTTATGTGGCTGTACATCACCTGTCGATGCAGGAGGTCGAGTTGTTAGGGGTCAGTTCAGTAGTCCCAGATGAAATTGGCATCTGAGCTGTGCCTGGAAGAATGGTGAAGAGAGGGATGTCGTCTGTTGTAACGGTTGTCTCACCGGGTTGTAGCCGGGTGCAGGGCTTCAGGGTGGGTTCATCACATGTCACGGGAAGTCGGGTCACTCACGGAGTCACGGAGGCCTGACAGCGAGTGCGATGGGGCATGGGACTGGGTTGTGTCCAGCAGGTCGGGATGGAGCCTGTCCTGGATCTCAACTGGTGCAGTTTCTAGAAACGAGAAGAGAGCTGGCAGTTGGTCCGGGTTTCTTATGGTAAACATCTCCCCATTCCTACGGACGTTTAGACAGAATGGGTTGCCCCATGAATAGAGTGCTCCCGATCGTCGGATTTCAGTGAGAAGTGGTTGTAGTGTCCGACGCATCTGCAGGATGCGTCTGGACAGGTCAGGGAGGAGGGTGACCTCTGCGTCCTCAAAGCTGACCGAGCCTTTCCGCCAGGCCTGGTGGAGGACAGCCTCTTTCACTGTGAAGTAATGGATGCGGCAGAGAACTTATCTCTAGGGCGAGCATCATCCGGCCCTGGTGCCTTGCGGGTTTTTATTTGTTTAAGCACCTCCGTCCACTCATCTGAGGAGATTGGAGAGTCCAGGGCAGCCGCTTCCTCGGTGGATAAGCGGGGGAGACCTGCCTGGGCCAGATACTTTCGAATCTTTTCCTGTTTCCACATCACAAGTTCAGGGGATGTAGGGGCCTCGAGATTATATAGCTCTTGGAAGAATTCCCAGAAACGATCAGCAATGGCTACTGAATTCGATAGCAGCCCACCATCACGTGCCGCTATATGAGGCACAAACGTTTGGGCCCTGGTATCTCTAAGGGCTAAGGCTGGAGATTTGCTAGGCTTGTTACCATATTCATAGTATGATCGCCTAACTTATCTGCCTGACCTTAAGTCTGCCCAAGAGCAGGTCTTTCAGGCGTAGACGCAGTGTTAATAACTCCGCCACCAGAGCCACTGCCATGGATTGCTTGTGCTGCATTTCCAGACGACCGATCTGACCAAGCAAGGTAGAGATCGTCTCTTGGCGTGCTTTTTTCGCACGAGGCATGGGAAATAAGTATCCCCCTCACAAAGCATTTATGAGCTTCCCAAACAGTGAAGGGAGTGGAATCTGGAGTCTGATTCCGTATAAAGAAATCGGTCAGGTCCTGCGCTACCTGTCCCGTCAGCAGTGCGTCTTCCAATTTGAGGTCATTGAGTTGCCAGTTCCACGGACGGCATTTTCAGAGTGTAATGACATCTCAAGTAGGATAGGGGCGTGATCAGAAATAGTAATTACGTCAATGTTTGCACCTTTCACGCTATGCAGGTCCCTATGTCTAACTAGAAAGTAATCCAACCTTGTGTACATTTGATGTGCGGCCGAGTAAAACGAGTAGTCTAGGTCTCTGGCATGCAAGAGGCGCCAGACATCTATCAAACGTTCAGCGTGTAGTATTTTCCGGAGGCGGCGGAGGTATGTATAGGAGAGATGGGAACACTTTTCGATACATCCAGCCGAGGGTCCAGGGCCACATTGAAGTCACCGCCTACAATGACAGTCCCCTCAATGAAGTCGGTAAGGGATAGGAAGCACTCCTCCAGAAAGGAGATCTGGTGAGTATTGGGAGCATAGATATTGACCAATGTTACTAGGGCACTGAAGAATCGACCCTTCACGAACAGGTATCTGCCATTTTCATCTGTCAGCGAGGAGATATATAGCCTTCCCGAATTCCTTGCCACTAGTATACTGATCCCCCGAGATTTGGTATCGAGAGCAGGGCTGTGGTATGCAAAGGGGAAGCATGCGGAGAGTCTGGGGACACAATCCGATGGGAAGTGTGTTTATTGTAGGTATAACACCTGTGTCCTGTGTCTCCACAGGTCCCCAAGCACACGTGACCGCTTTTCGGGGATGTTTAAGCCTTTCAAGTTCCAGGAAAGAAAACGTGTAATCATAGAACTCCCCCCCGCTGGTCCATAGATGAGGAAGGTAGGGAGAGGGCAATAACAGGCAGGATGGTAGACACAAAGTTAAGGAGGGATTGGGGGGACAGGACAATGACAGGGAAGACAAAGACAACGAGAATCTATACATGCAAAACTAAGCTAAACTACCCTCAACGCTAATCGCGATGAGAGGACCTAAGTTGGGGGTATGAAAAGCAAGGAAGCTCCATAAGGTGCTGCCTGATGCACCCAGTAGACTAGCTTATCCTAAAGCCACTCTGACTGCATCAAGTTCTGACATGCCCCGGAGTACTACCAAGTGTAACGATCGGCTTGTACCGAGGGATCTCAGCTGCGGAGAGTGTATTGATACCTGATTTAGATTTGGCTCAGCCCAAGGGTTCACTTTCACACTCTGTATGGTTTGGAGTGATGGTGGAACCCTCTAATACATCATATGCCAATCTCAGGATACCCGAAGGTAATTCAGATTTAGGAAGAGATTATCCTCTACGGAAGGGAGTGGAAATGGGTTATCACTTTAGTTCAGGAGTTATATTATTCACTAATGCACTATGAAAGGATCAGACTATGAGCTGGAGTCCTGCAGTACCTCTAACTCGCCACATACAGTTAGGCAGTCTAGAATGGCAGTATAATATACACAGTCACTTTAAATCCCCAGAGGACACATTCAATGATAGATTGAATCAGGCAGGGTTACTTGCGATTAGAAGAGGTGACTCCCACTGGATGTTCCCAGTCAGCTGCACATCAAGTGCCAGGAATGAATGAGTGAACCAGGCAGGATAGAGTGTCCAGCATAAGCGAGGTAACTTCCTGAAGTGTTCCGAGGTTCAGTCCTTGAGGGGGAAGGTCCTTGTACTGGGGTTCGCTGGCGAGTTTGCAATGGCCCGGCGCTAACAATACTAGAACGCCGAGGCAGTGCAACTTGTGTTGTTTTAAGGGAATCGGACTGATAAGGTGGGCGGAGTCACGAGCGCCGGCCGCGGCCCCTAGTGACCTAGTAACCAATGCATCGAGAGGCCGGCCCGCGGCCCAAAACGGCGTATACGAGAGATCCCGTTACACCAAGTAGTGTAGCCACCACAGGATGGCGGGTGAGCATACAGATAAACATTAAAAACCAGAAAATAACAATTAAAAAAAACTGTAGTACAAGTCTTGTCTGTAGGACAACACCCTCACTCAGCAGGTGATCCGGTCGGGGGGCCAGCAGAGGGGGGCGAATGTGCACTCCGCACCACAGACTCCCGATCTCTAGGCATCAGGGTATTGATGATGTGGTTCACCTTCTCTGCTGTCCGTCCACACCGGGGCAGCCGCGCTCAGGCCAAACGACAGCAAGGCAGGAAAAGACCCCACAGTAAACTGCATAACATAAACAAACAAAATCAGAGGAGTGTTTCAGCCTGTGAAGGTAAAAGAGAGATTAATGGCAGGATTGTGATAGAGGAAGACTACGGGCACACAAGAAAATGGGTACCAAATGGGTACCTGGCCCACCTCCACCCCAATGCATAGTCAACTGACAAGTGTAGCCGGCCTAAGATAGGGAGACACACAGTAATCAAGGAACTCCCGTATAAATCCGTGTGCACTCTGCACCACTATTTCAGAGTATAACACAAAAGGCCCACTGCATATTCCCGTCTCCAGCCTGCGGAGCCAACCAAAGATCCAGAGCGGCCTTGGCCGTCGAGGGTCCGCAGGCTCAGGTCTCATACCTGCAGATCAGTGTCTAGTCAGGCTGGCAACTAAGGTTGGCCCCATGTGGGGGGAACTCCACCCAAGGCAGGAGGTAGATAGACCCATCACTAAGCCTGGTCACCGGAGCGTATGAAAGCCAGGCCAAAGCTACAGTCCCGCCTGTGAGATAAATGAAAGGTTAGTGGCAAACATAAGGCAGCAGGATTTCTGGGGATCCTGAGTAGCCGAGTATGGAGTCCTCTACTGCCCTGGGGAGTAATATAGTAACAACCGGTGGAGGCGTGAGTCAGGAAGGATGAGCAGCTGGGTGGTAGAGCTACCCACCGGCAAGGAGGCAGGGATCAACAAACCAGTTCCCGATGTTAGGTAAAACAATAACTGAAAGATAAATACAACATATATGTGAAACTGAATAAAGATTTTGTGTTCAATTCAAACTGTGACTGTTAAATATATATAAACTTTAGACATCTCTTTGGAAAAAAAGTGCATAAATGAATATAATAAAAATAAGTGAATTATGTAAACTGTGTACAATGTCTCATTCGGTATATCTATATATACAAACAAAAACGACCTATTGGCGTTCAAGTGACAAATTAATAACCACACTTAAGTGAAAACAATATGATAACGACATCAAGTAACCAAAAAATTGTGTGCATAAAAAATTAGTGGATTATGTACAATATCTTTTGCAATACATGTCAATATACAAGCGGAACCGAACTTTTGGTGTTCCAGTGACAAATAAATGACCACAATCCAGTAAAGAGTGATAATAGCATCCAAAAACAAAACAAAAAATTTCTAGTGACAAATGGTAGTGACTCCAAAATGAGAATCAAGATAAAAAAATATTGTTTTAACCAGAAATGATCGATAAAGGAATATTGTATATAATGAACCCAATAAGGGATCAAAAAGAGACAACAAGTTCTGTAATCTTCAAAGTAAATTTCAATGTATATCCGAACAGTGGCAATCCAATGATGTGATGAGTAAACTAAAAAAAACCTTCTTGGGTATGTACTCACCGGACTCCAGATGGACACAGACCATATGTAGCACCGAGATGAAGAAAGCTGTTTGCCGTCCTAGCCTCCGGCTTCGTTGTTTCTCTTCTCCGAGGTCTGCCTATATCTTGTATCAGGCTCCCTTTCCCAGTTTATAAAAAATAAAGCAATGCTTCAATGGTGTAAAAAAATAGGGTGCTTTATTTGTATTAAAAATAGCGCTAAACAAATTTAAACCAAATAGTAAAAACCGGCCGAACAGTCAGATTTAGACACGAGACTGAGAGTGTGAAGTAATAGCAGGCCCGTCCCCCGACGCGTTTCGTCGTATAGACGTTTTCAAGGGATGGCAGGTTTTCAAGGGATCTGCCATCCCTTGAAAACGTCTATACGACGAAACGTGTTTTCCAGGGACCTGCCATTCCTTGAAAACGTCTATAGGACGAAACGCGTCTGGGGCGGGCCTGCTATTAAGTCACACTCTCAGTCTCGTATCTAAATCGGACTATTCGGCCGGTTTTACTATTTGGTTTAAATTTGTTTAGCGCTATTTTTTATACAAATAAAGCACCCTATTTTATTACACCATGGAAGCATTGCTTTATTTTGTATAAACTTGGAAAGGGAGCCTGATACAAGATATCAGCAGACCTTGGAGAAGAGAAACAACGAAGCCGGAGGCTAGGACAGCAAACAGCTTTCTTCATCTCGGTGCTATATCCGGCCTGTGTCCATCTGGAGTCCAATGAGTACATACCCAAGAGGGTTTTTTTCGTTTACTCATCACATCATTGGATTGCCACTGTTTGGATATACATTGAAATTTACTTTACTTTCACATATATGTTGTATTTATTACACTTATTTGATCACTACACCGCAAGGCTTCTAGCGCTGCACTATTGATTGATTAACCCCTGTGGCTTACCGCCTGAGTTCTAGCAGCTTCTAGGTAATCAGTTTTTTCTTCTTTTTCTTTCCATAAGCGCAGGTTGTTGTCGTTCAATAACTGAAAGATGTCACCTGAGGGGACCATAGGTCTGTTCTCATCGGGGGTCACAGGGCGACCCGGGGCCAAGGTAGGGCAAGCAGAACGGCAACAATAAAGCCCAAAAGACCGAGGCGCTCCTCTCAGAGGCGGTAAGAAGTGGGCACCCGCAGGTTGTCGGCGTAAAGGCCCAAGCACAGTACTCCGTGGCCTGTCAATAGGTACAGATCACGAGGTGAAACCCCTACACCTTGTTGGCTGTGGGGCCCACAGTTCGGGCCTCCCAAGACCTGAAGTGTGATCGACAATGGAGCGGCCCTGGCGGGAGTGGAAGTGGAGCAGCCGAGGGTCTGGCGGGGGGTCAAAAGTCAGTCGGGCACCTCAACTGATTCCGTTCCCAGGAAGGTGAAGAGCTCTGACAGCTGTTCTGGTGTCATCAGGAGAAAGGTCTGCCCAGCTTTCTGGATTTGTAGGTGAAAGGGGTGACCCCATTTATAGGTGGCCCCAGCGGAAGAAATCTGCGCAGTCAGCGAATCAGCCGTCGCAGGAACAGGGTATGTCTCGACAGGTCAGGGAGTATAGTAATCGCTGCACCATCAAAATCAACCGATTTTTTGATGTCTTCCCTCTGGACATAGAAATGGATCCGGCACAGCGCGTCTCTTGGTGAGTTGATCTGCCCCTTTCGGGCCGTTAACACTGTGCACTCTGTCCATCTCTATGTGGGTCTCAGGATCTCTGTCCAGGAGAAGGTTTAGGATTGCCTGCACCGTGGTTCTGAGGTCCGCTCCCGAGGTAGATTCAGGCACACCTCGCAGACGGTTGTTGTTGCGGAGGTTCCTATTTTCACCATCATCCACCTTAAGATAGAGTAGCGCATAGGCCCGGCTCTGAGCTTTAACCTACCAGCATGTCTTTGGAGCGTGGGAGGAAACCGGAGTACCCAGAGGAAACTCACACAAGCACAGGGGGAACATGCAAACTCCTTGCAGATAGTGACCTGGCCAGGATTCAAACCAGGAACCCCCAGTGCTAACCACTACGCCACTGTGCTGCCCTTTTTTAGTGTCAGCTTTTATAAACTAATAGACTAATGATTTTACCACAGTGGTAGAGCACCAGGACCCGGTCACAGCTGTAACCCTGGTAGTTCTACCATTGACTCCAAACTGCAGAGGGACTACAAATCTCAGCAATACATTATATAGCAATGCAGAGCAATACCAGCTACAGAGGACTACAAATCTCTGCAGTCAGATAACATGGTACAGTGGCTGGGATGAGGAGGAATGCTCTGCAGTCAGGCAACATTGTACCATGGTTGGGATGAGGAGGAATGCTCTGTAGTCCCTCCTCCTCTCCTGGCGGGTCCCCCAGTCAGTTCTGTGTTAGTGGCGTAGTCTCAAGAGGGGAAGATACATAGGCTGGTGCTGTATACAGGCATTGTGAGGTCCCTAGCAAGAGCAGGACCTTTGCGGCCGTAAAATCAATGTAAATATTTAAAGGGGGCCGGTATGGGCTTTTAGTATCGGGGCATTTTCACGAGTACTCATGAAAATACCCAGTATTGGCATTGATACCGATACTGGTATTGGTGCATGCCTAGATTCTATAAGACATTATGCCCCAGTAGTAAGCCATTATGCCCCAGGGTTTTGTATTCTGGAAATTATACTATTTCCTCCTCTATTTAATCTTGTGTTATTGGGGCATCTAGATATTTTCACTCATCCCTAGTTTGTGTGAAAAAAAAACTGTAACATTTTAAATAGTGTGTTGTAGGAGAATTTTAGAGGCCCTAAAGAAAGCCATAAAACGTTTGTTAATCCCTAAAGGGTCAGTCATTTTTTTTATCCCTGAAGAGTCCTGCATATTGGGAATGGAGACAGATGGTGATTCTACTCCTACCAAATATGCAAGCACAAAAGGTATTTCACTGGAAAAACTATTGTTCCTGGACAGAATTTTCCTTCGAGAACAATGTCATATTCCGGCTTTTCTTTATCTTGAACCTATGGTTTAGAGATTTACAAGTGGCTGGAAATCTCAAGAAGGGTTGATGGTCAAGCAAAAGATCTAGTTAAATGAAAGCATAAGGTACGGATGAGAAATTTGCTACCCAAAATTGTATTTCTGCAATGGCAAATGCAAGATCAATCCTGGAAAGGACTGTACATTTTGGGCTGACAAATAAATATGCTTACTCTTGTTTTTTGAAGCTTTCTAGGACTGTAGAGGCTGCAGTCTGTCTACATTGGTGTCTATTATGGCATTAAAGCATTCGAAACAAACACTTAACAGTAAAAGCGGGGGCCATGCACCAAACAGTGTAAAATACCACATCTACCTACACCCCAAGAGAAGGTCAGTAGGCATTTGAAAGGTATGTTTTTACCTATAGTACTGTGCAAATGTTTAAAGGCACTTGTGAAATATCTGAGTGCAAAAAGGACTCCATCTTAATTTAGTTTTACTATTTCCGTTAGCGCAAGTTAGTTTGGTTCACTTGAGAAAAAATGCTGTAAAGTGAGGATGCTTTAAAAAATAATGAACATTTTATTTTGTTTTTTTTAATCATTTGACAACCTTCAAAGTACAAAAACTGAAAAACAAAACCTAAATTAAATCAATATTTGGTGTGTCCACCCCTTGCCTTCAAAACAGCATACATTCTCCCAGGTACACTTGCACACAGTTAGGGCCTATTCATACTGGTGCATAAGCATGCACATACAGTAAGCATGCATATTTCTCAGCGCATAGAGACATAAAGAGACAAGCAATGTTGCATGCATGGATTAGCAATCCTTGAATGTGTTTGCACGCCCTCCACTGACATTGTCACCAAGCAGACTATTTAAACCGGTGTTCTGTGCAGCCTCATTGCTAAATGGTCTTTCAGTCGGTTTCTTGTGACCCATAATCTCTAATCCTGAACTTTCATCTGACCTTTATTGCTGACCCGGTTTCCTGTTGACCTGCTTTTGGACTTCCCTTTGTGTGCATTTGCTTGCCGTTAATCCCTGTTACCGACCTCGGCCTACACTTCAGACCAAGTTTCTGCTTAATGATACTGTACCTCGCTGCCTGCTTATTGCTGACCTTGGCTAGTCTCTGACCCTGATCCTGAACCTGCTTACGGTTTGCTGCCTCACTCCTCACCTTTGTATGACCACTGTCTGTGACCAGGCTACACTAATATCTGAAATTGGTGTATCCTCGGGGCAATGCCAGCTGTACTCCTGCACATCTGATACCAGCACTTCTAGGTTCCTGCACCTAGGCACTTGTGCCCTTCCTCCGCCCTTGCAGACCCTCTCTCAACTTCCAGGGGTAAATACAGCCTTAAGGATTTTGCAGGCAAATACTCCAGTTCATGCCTAAACAGTAATACCAAATATGTGCTAATGATTAACAAGACAACATGTAGTTTAAAATACAATCATTACATCAAACAGAATCAGCTGTGTGAGAGGAATGAAACTGGGTGAGGAAAAGTGATGCTCTACTGACAGGGGAGTGGAAAAACTACTTGTTCAAGGATTAAAGAAGAACTATGAGGTGAGTGATTTCCACTCATCCTCATAGTTAGAGCCGACCTGTGACAAAGAAGCTGTCACAGGTCGGCTCTATTGATCGGGAAGTGAGCAGAAACATGCAACCTATCCGCTCATTTCCCAATTGTCTCCCTGCAGTAAGCGTTGACTGTCAGTCACCGCTCCCCGCATGGATTCCCCTCTCTGATCCTCCAGCACTGAGTGTAGGAATGAATAGAGGAGGGGGTGGGCACAGCTGGCTCTGCCTCTAGATAGGCAGAGCCACCTGTCACTGTTCCCTCAGACAAGCTAAGCCAAGACCCCATGATTGCGCAGCAACATGAGGTTACAAAGGTTTCATCCCTCTACCTCCATGCTCCCTATGTGATAGCCAATTTACATGACAGGTCCTCTTTATGGGGACATCAGGGGCGACTTACTTCATATCTTCTGGTCCTGCCCAAAGGTGACTCCCTTCTGGTCCTCCGTCAAGTCCTTACTCAGTCATTTTGCAGGCGAGGAGATCCCATGGGACCCCGCCTTCTTCCTCCTCCATCATAATCCTTTCCCCAGGACATATTATAAAAAATCAATTCTTCCACACCTTCTGAACGCAGCATATTGCTGTATTCCAGAACTATAGAAGTCGACCAGGACACCCACGGTGTCCATGTGGCTTCATAAAGTTGGAGAAGTGGAGAGAATGGAGGATCTGGTCTGGGCCAACATGCCAAACACTGTAAGACGTGGTTCTATTGGACTGACTTCACTCGGCCGCTTGAATTTCCCACTTTGATGCAGCATACCCCTCCTTGAGGAGGTGGGCTGTAATCTTACTTGCAGTCCGTGATGGCCGGGAATGGGAATATAACCTATTGCTGTCCAATCCCCCCCCCTCTTTTATTTTTCTCCTGCTTAGCTTTCCTCCCCTCCTTTCCTAACTGTTCTATCTAGTGCGCTCCCCTCATATACCGCAAGCAAGTGGATAGATGTCGACCCTCATTCAATCTTATGCGACTCCCCTTAGTACCGCTCAATATGTCCTCGGTAGATGGAATTGAGGGTGCTGTTATAAGACCTTTTCAGATTTGGATTGGGCCTAATGTACCATGATCATTTCACCCCCTTTGGGTAAATGTTTCATAGCCTTTGTCCACTCACACTCTGGATATCGATGGAGTGTTCCATTTGACGATACAGAAAGAAGGAAACTATTCCACTATCTCATAATGTTTCTTTATGTTTCTATTTTGCCTTGGATCAAGCAATGTCTATACTAAGTGGCATTTTTTTTTCTTTTCTTACTGGTCTTATTTCCTGAATGTATTGTTTTTATATTGTAAAATCTTTAAATAAAGAATATTAAAAAACAAAAAAAACAAACACGTATCGAAATAGTAAGCAATCCACCAGATGAAACAGTTCCTAACCGTGAGAGCTCCAATGCTGCCAAACAAACTCTATGCTTCCCAGCTCCACCCTACGTGCGTTGCGTCAATCACGCGACTTTATCAGGGATGTGTTGCTGGCTAGCAATGCGTTATATTGATCATTACCATGGCAATAATAATTAACTTTTTTTTAACCAAATACATTTTTATTGGTTTGCATTTGTAAAAGAATAAAACAGACAATTTCACATATGACTTACAAAAGAACATTCGGTGCCATTTCTGAATTTACATGAGTATGTGCATTTGTTACACAGGTATAAGTAAAAGCGGTACGTCCGCGCTGAATCGATTCTGACCTAGTACAGCAATGTGGAGTGTTCTTGGCTACTCAGGAACGACATTCATATAAACAATGCAGTCATTATGCTACAGCAGCACCTCCCTATAGTCTAGTGTTGGTGCACAACAGTCCTTTAGTAGTACCGTCTCTGAGGAGGCTTTGCCATTATTTAGCAAGTCGTGTGTCCGATAATATGAGCATCTGGTCCCCTACCTCAGGAGGGGCAGTAGCGTCATAATATATTGAAAGCTGGTAGGTGCCCCATCCGGGTACCACCTAGTGGCTGTACTTCATGTTTGTTTGTTGGCACATTGTCAGATGTTGGGACCTGACAAGACTAGCATACAACACGACGCAGGGAGGTAGGAGGGGGCAGGCAAGTAAAGCAAGAGGGGGGAAAGAAGAGAAAAGTAGTATTCGGGTTGCTCGGGGGCCTATTACGTCTTAGAGGTTATTGAGGGTAGGTTACAGTGAACAGAGCCGGCGTAAGGCAGAGGAGGGGAAGTACTTGTCGATCCAGGGAGACCAGGTAGTTTCATATTTGTTCATACGATTATTGAGCTGTTCTGTTCATTTCTCATGTGCCATAACCCAATCGACGTGATTGATTACACTATGGTTACTAAGGGACATGGTAAGCCAGTTTTTAGCTATTTCTCTCTTTGCGGATGTACACACGTGCATGGAGAGGTTAAACTGTTTGCGGCGGAGTCCTTCAGGTTTACAATTTATAATTAACTTTTTAATGAATCACCACCTTTATCTGACACTGAAGTGGGGAGATTGATCATTTGAACCCACTATAGAAGGATTTAACTTCATATGCAACAAATTCCAAGGGGGTTATAAATGAAAAGGTCCCCAATTCATCCTGCCTGACAGACCGTTTAAAATATCTATTCAACATATTAAAAATATAAAAGGAAAACCTTTATAATTAGTATAATCATACTAATACTATATTTTTAATATGTTGAATAAATATTTTAAACTCTTAACGTAATAGATTTTGAGAAACCAATACTGCTGTATTGATTTTGCACAGAATTTGGACTCAAGATTGATTTTAGAATGTTTATATTGTGTGGACTAATAGTTCTTTATATAATGTTGGGGGGTTTTACGTCATTTTCAGGCCTAAAATGTGGAATATAACATGGGTGCAAAAATTGAAAAAAGGGCCTCAGTCATGAAGGGGTTAAACAGAACCACTTTATACATAGCAATTAGCACTTTGCTGATTGTCTTTCGTTTAAGACACAGATTTATATTTTTTTGTAATATCGATAAGATATTGATTCATCATTCATTCACTTCGCTGTTCAACTGGATCCTGATTGGATAACCCTTAGGTTAGGATGTCCAGCATTATAAGGACTCCTCCCCCCTAAAGTATGACAGACTAGCATTATGACCAAAGTAGGTTGCAATGCAGGGCCAGCCAGAGAAAAAAAAAAAGGATTTTTGTCTTACCTGTAAATATCAATTTCTTGAATAAGACACAGGGAATTAAACTCTTTAACCACCTGGTTATGCAGCCACTTTCGGGTGATTGGAAACTGCCAAATCAATCAAAGCTGTAGGACAGCCTTGCATAACCCCTCCCACTCCCAGCCTTGAGTTGAAGAGACAACTGAATTGTCCTGAGCTCCAGGATGTGTCTCGGGAGCCAGGATTCTTCAAACAATCAGGTGTCCTAAACCTAGATGCTCTACAGGGCTCTGCCCCAGTCCAACAGGCTGGCATCTCTCATGTGCACCTTCAAAGACATTGGAAGGAAGGTTTTTAACTAACACTGAGATGGATATCCAGCATGCCAGAGCAAGGTAAGTTTTGTTGAATCAGATGAGAAGATCCAGGGACCAAACCTGTTTGTCCCACGCAGCTAGAATTTTGAGCTGCAATGGATTGGAATGAAACTATGCATGGGGAACTGCCTAGAAGGAGGTGACTATCAGACCCAGAAGCTTCATGCAAAAGTCAATGGTTGGAAGGCTCATGAACTGTAGGGTCAGAGTGCGGGAGCAGAGAAGCAGAAGCTTTTCCAAGGAAAGGAAGACCCTGGACAGGGTGGTGTCTAAGACTAGGCACAGGTACTCCAAACAAAGGCTACAGCATTGATTTCTGGAGGTTTAGGATCCATCCAAGCTCTGAAAGGTCTGTATCATTCACAAAATGTTGGATGATAGAACCGGTGTAGATTGAAGAGAAATTTAGTATTGAGGATCCCCTGTAATCGAAGTCTAGACAGGGGCCAGAATTTTGGTGGAAACAAGTGGTGCGCCGTAGACAGGGAAGAGCAACAAATTGGAAATGGTGGGTGACCACAGCAAAACACAGGTAGCAAATGTGGACAGGAAAAATGGGTATGTGCAAGTATGCATCCTTGTTGTCCACTAAGGAGAGGAACTTGCCCAGGTAAAGGGAGGCAATGACAGAGCTAGTGGATTAAATACATTATTTCTGGAACTGCAAAGACATGTTAAGGATCTTTAGGTCTAGGACAACCCCCTACCCCCCCCC
>NW_017307533.1:176208-181366 GCF_000935625.1 Nanorana parkeri | reverse complement strand
CCCCAGGAGAAGAGCTGTCCTAGGGCTGCAAAGAGATCTGACCACCCTTGAGGAGATTTAGGCAGATAACAGGAAAGAGAGGGCAGGGAACAAAAAAACTCCATAATTTTTTAGCCTTTGGTAACGACGCTCTTAACCCACGCTCTGGGAATGTTACTCGCCCAAAGTGCCAAGAAGGCTAATGGATGTCTCCTCACTTGTAAAAGTGCAGAAGGCCTAACCCAAGCTTGGAGAACTGGGCTGTGTGATGGAACTGTGTGTCCTGCTTGGGCTTGGAACCTGAAACCACTGAAAGGCAAACGGGAGAAGAAGACTTTGCTACCAGAGTCTTGGACGTGGATTTCTATTTCTGGTAAATAAGTACCTTTTCTGCTCTGTGACCTCCTTGATTTAAGTAGCCAATGATTTGCCAAAAAATGTGTTCTCTAGCAAAGGGCATGCACTCTAGGTATTTCTTGCACAAAAGCGCCACAGACCAACACTTGAGCCAAAAGGATACACCAAATGTTGACAGAAGACTCTTTTTAAGGTTTAAGAACTCAGCGGCAGTCAAAATAGACCCTGGGTCCTCAGCCATAGCCTTGGACCATACAGACATGGTCTGACATGCCACAGAGACCTCTGCAGTTTAAATAGCCTGAGCTGCAAGGGCAAATAAGTCCCTAAAGGGGGCTTCTAACCTCCTGTCTATGTGATCCTTGAAATCAGGTACATCAGCTACAGTGACTGTAAGGATCTTGTTCAAACAAAACATGGTAGGGTACAAAAAAGGAAATTTGCACTTCTTAAGGATCCAAGCCTGTAAGAGTGTTTAGAAGCAGGTTTAGCAATTTTTAAGGACCCCAAATTTGTGACCTTTGAAAGGATTGACACATCGGCTCTAATTGAAAACATGAAAACTGAGTTCACAAGGACAAAGTGTCCTTGAGCTTAAAGAAAATGTCAGGAGGCAGGTCCCTATTCCTGAGAAGACACGTGAGAAATGGTAACATTGCCACCCTTTCCCACCTTTTCAGGTAGTGCGAAGGCAAGAAGGGAAGAGTCAGACAAGGCTGTAGATAATTTTGTTGTTCTTGGGGCAGGATTCAGTTCTCAAATTATAAGATACGTTATTCTAGCTTAAATTCCAAGGTTTGACAAATTATACCAGCTACTGTATACTTTTCCTCAACTAATTCTTCAGTTACAACTATTTGCTTTACATCTCATGCTATGCTCCCTATCACCCACAGTCCTCCCCTTCACATCAAAATACCCATTATACATCAGAGTTCTCCCTCCACATCAGGAGCTCATCCAATACATCAGAGATCCCCTTTCATGTCCCAAGTGTCCTATACATCAGAAGCCACACACACACAGACACAACAGAAGCCCCATATACATTAAAATGCCTTGTTCACATCAGAAGCCACTGATAGATAAGTGCCCCCCCTTCATATCAGAACCCCCTAACATATGAGTACGCCCCTTCACATCGGAAGCCCCCAATACATCAGTGTTCTCCCCTCTACATCATAGCGGTGATGGCAGAGAAGGCAAATCTATTAAATACTTTCTTCAGCTCTGTGCACACCAAGGAGCAGGATGCAACTCAAGTCCATCATAGGGATAGCAGTGCCATAGCCTCTAATGAACCACAATGGCTGACTATTAATATGGTCCAGAAACAGTTACCTCACAAGAATTTAGGCCAGATGAGGGTGCTCTAGAGCAGTGCTCCCCAACCTTTTTATCGCCGCGGACCGGTCAACGTTTGATCATTTTACCGCGGCCCGCTGAGGGGGGGCGTTGATTGTTTATATTTTAGATTGTTTTGATTTAATCATTTTAATTTAATTGTATTTAAACATGCCTTCAAAATAAAATACAGTTACACCAAAAAATGAATATGTCACCAGTACTGTGTGGGGGCGGCAATATAATATATAAGTATAATATATAAGCATAATATATAAGTATAATATTTTCATTTTATAATTCAATGTAGATAAATATCTTTATTTTTTGCTAAAAGTGCCTGAGTGCTGGATAGGATAGCACTAGGCTGTATGAACATACCACAGACACTTCTCCTCTGGACTGACAAGACGCATTTGCAAACAGGCAAATACAGACACCGGCAGATACTGATCACTCAGAACTGAGTGATCTGATTGGCTGGTCGCGTGTTGCCGCTTTGTGATGCCTTCATTGCATCGCGCGCTGTGATTGGCTGGAGATGAACCTTTTCATCTCACGACGCTGCGCTACGCACGGGCAGAGCGGGGGTTCGGAACTCACTAGACACACTGCAGGCGAAGGACCGCGAGTCGCCGCTCGACCTGTGCGCCGCGCTGCTTCGCCTGCAGTGTGTCATGGCCTTAAACCTCTCGTCCATGGAAAGTCGCACACGTTCCTTGGGCGGCCCGGTACCATTTGATCCACGGACCGGTACCGGTCTGCGGCCTGGGGGTTGGGGACCTGCTCTAGAGGAAGCAGAGGAGAACTCTGATACTAGCAGAGAAGAGGATGTTCTTCCTATTACATAGGAGATTAAAATCCCTTATGTGATAGTTTGGAGGTGACAGGTTCTCTTTATGGAACCTGCCCTCCAACACAGAACAGCTGTTCTGTGTAGTTCCTGACAGCCGAGACAGGTGGCGCTGTGATTACAGCGCCACGGTCTCAGAGAACACACTGAGGGCCCGTAGAGCAGACGTTTTTCGTCTGCTCTATGGGCTCTATGGCTGAGCCGTTGTACCTTAGTTTTCGGGGGCCCCAGGGAGAGCGGGCGACCCCGAAAACTACGGCGGGGGATGCGGGCAGAAACGATCGCCGCTGCTCAAATTAATACAAGTGGTCTGATCAGACCACTTGTATTAAACGAGCGGCGGCGGCTCCACAATGTACATTCAGCTCTGCTTGTCCGGAGCCGGGCTGAATGTACTTTAAAACTACTTGCCCGGCGCCCGAAACTGCATGTCCCGGGCGTCGGGCGATAGGAATTCCACACCCCTGTACAGAATGTAGAAGCCCCAACTAGAAATTATGCTCTGCTGGATCTGGCAATCTCAAACAATGCAGAGCTTATTACAAATATTCATATAAAAGAACATCTGGGTAGCAGTGACCATAATATGATTTCATTTGAATGAAGTTGTAAACAACATGCACATACTGGAGAAATAAAAACACAACTTCAGGAAAGCAAATTTTCCCATGCTGAGGGCTGCTCTTGAAGACTTAAACTGGGAGGGAATGTTTTCATTAAACACAAATGGGAATGCTTCAAAACAATTGTTCGCAAACATACTGCAAAATATATTCCAGTAAGCAATAAGTTTAAAAAGCTAAAAGTAAAACCCAAACCCACATCCAATGTTATAAAGCCATAAAGGATTAAAAAAGGGTGTTTAAAATATATAAAAATGAAGGAACACTGTCATTTGAAAGCTACAAAGAATATAACAAAATATGTAAAAAATGGAAAAAAAGATCACAAAGACCCAAAATGAACGACAGGTTGCAAAAGAGTGCAAGACAAACCCCCAAAAATGATTTAAATATATTAATAGTAAAAAATTTAGGTCTGAGCATGTAGGCCTCTTACATGATAACTCAGAGTTGGTAACTGGGGACAAAGAGAAGGCAAATCTATTAAATACTTTCTTCAGCTCTGTGCACACCAAGGAGCAGGATGCAACTCAAGTCCATCATAGGGATAGCAGTGCCATAGCCTCTAATGAACCACAATGGCTGACTATTAATATGGTCCAGAAACAGTTGGACAAAATTAGGGTGAATAAAGCACCTGGACCGGATGGCTTACAACCACGTGTCCTGAAAGAAATGAGTTGTATAGTGCAGAGTGTTCAAAGCCATTGTATCTAATTTGTAGAGACTCTCTAATGACTGGCTTGGTACCGATGGATTGGCGGAAGGCCAATGTGGTGCCTATATTTAAAAAGGGATCAAAGTCTTTACCAAGTAATTACAGACCAGTAAGTTTAACTTCAATAGTTGGGCAGATACTTGAAAGTTTGATTAAGGATCACAAGCACTTGTTTTTGTTTGAAAATAATGTAATAAGCGATAGTCAGCACGGATTCACAAAAGACAGAAGTTTATCAAACAAATCTACTTTCTTTTCATGAGAAAGTATTAGTAAAAAATTGGACAGAAGAATGGCTTTGGATATAGTATACTTGGACTTTGCAAAAGCATTTGACACAGTTCCCCACATGCGGCTAATGTTTAAGTTAAGGTCAGCAGGTACAGAGTATTCAATCTGTAATTGAATAGGAAACTGGCTTAAAGACTGTATTCAGAGAGTGGTGATCAATGATTAATACTCTGAATGGTCTGAGGTTGTTAGTGGTGTCCACCAAGGTTCAGTGTTGGGCCCCTTACTGTTTAATCTATTTATAAAATGACAGAGTTGGGGATTAAAAGTACTATTTCTGTGTTTGCAGATAATACCAAGCTATGTAGTGGAATACAGTCCTTACATGATGTCTCCAACTTACAAGCAGATCTGAATGCACCGTTTGATTGGGCATTTATTTGGCAATAATAGCATAGACTCAATAATAGCATGCAATGTCAAGTCGCAGTTTCTAAAGCAAGCACAATACTTTCTTGTATTAAAAGGGGTATAGATTCCAGAGATAGAGACATAATCCTGCCCCTGTACAAAGCATTAGTAAGACCTCTTCTGGAATATGCAAATCAGTTTTTGGCACCAGTTTACAAAAAGGATGTTGTGGAACTGAGAAAGTGCAGAGAAGGGCAACTGAACTTATTAGAGGCATGGAGGAGCTCAGCTATTAGGAAAGATTAACTGACCTGAATTTGTTCTCTCTGGAGTAGAGACGATTAAGTGGGACATTATTATTAATATACAGGATTCATATAGCGCCAACAGTTTGTGCAGCGCTTTACATGATCACCATGTATAAATACATTCATGGTCCATATAGTGAGTTTGGTGCCAAATTATTCACTTTAAGGTCACCGCATAGGACAATGGGGCACTGTTTGCACAGAATATTACTGTTTTGTATTGTTGATACAGGGAATATCTGATTACCTTATGGGATCAAGAAGGAATTTTTTTTTGGAAAACCTGTTGGAGAAAATTAAACCATGCTTTATGGGGGGGGGGGGGGGGGGTGTT
>NW_017307533.1:153468-174949 GCF_000935625.1 Nanorana parkeri | reverse complement strand
AAACCGGTTTTTGGGGGGGGGGGGGGGAGTTGTTGCCTTCCTCTGGATCAACAGTGGGTAACTGTGGGCAGGCATAGCGTTCCGTTTTTTCTTCTTTTTTTTCCCTCTTATCTCTATAGGTTGTGTGACGGACCGCCTGGTACCTCCGTCAGAAATCAGCTTCCTCTCCGCTGGAACCCGAATCCCAGTGTCATCAGCCCAAACCTGCCTAATTATTAAACAGAACCAATATATTAGGACACAACGCTAAACCACTCAATCATTAGACAACACCAATGTTGAGGTGGAAACCAAGATCTGCTTTATTGAAGGAAGCACACAGAATTTATACCTGACAGGATCGGATTAGAGTGCAGTGTGTTCCCTCCCCCAGACAGCTAGGTGCCGCATTAGAAGTCTTTTAAGCACAGACACTCTTTGGGATGAATGTCCTTAATTAGAGAGGAGCTTAATCCCATCATTGCAAACAATGGTCACTCCAGACAGCCTGCTGCCTTTAGAAGAATGGTTCCCAAGTCAAGTCACATAGTGACAAGTTCTCTCTCTCTAGATAAAATATTAAACTGGGAACACACACAGCACACAAAGTTCTCCGGGGTAATAAATCTCTGCAGCCCTAGGTCAGTGGTTTGTAGGAAGGAGGCTAGCCCTCAGGCTCCTCCAACAGCCCTGGTGACGGTTCAGTCAGTCACAGGTTGAACTTCTGTCTTTTTTCAAACTGACTAACTATGTAATGTCCGCAGAGGGGGTTGAACCCTCCCAAGAACCATGACAGGGTTGTGTGGCCCCTATGCTCCAGCAACCTCACATCTATGATCAGCCAGGTGATTCCCACAAAAATTCACAACCAGTGGTGAGAGGGTTCCCAGTGTCCAGACTCTGGGCATAAGGTGACACAGGCTTGAGAGCAGCAGAGTAGTGCAGTGGTGAAGCTTCTCTCTTTGTCTCTGCAGAGTTTTCAACAGCAGGAAGAGTGTATCCCACCAGAGAGTGTGCCAGGAAAGGAAATAGCGGGCGCATGCCAGGGGCGGACTGGGCCGGGGGGCAATTGCCCCCGGGCCTCTCTGATGCCACCACGAACGGCCCCAAACTTTTAAAAAAAAAATATATTCACCTGATCCCTGCATCCACCAAAAGTGCGGCCTCCCGTCTCCCACGCTGTTAGGTGCGTGCTGGTTACTACTTAAACTGGCGCGCGCCGTGCGCAGCTTCTGAGAAGATACTCTATTAGCGTAGCAGAAGCGATGCAAAATGCGCAGCCGGCTTCCTCGCTATGCTAAAAGCGTATCTTCTCAGAAGCTGCACACATTGCAGTGTTCTATTGTAAAAGCATTCTTGCGATCCCTCCAGAGGCATGCTATACACTATGTCATGATTGGCCAACAGGGGGCATGATTCCAAAGGGATGCCAGGGATGCATGTTTTCATATTATAACTGAAATTATTGTGACAATTTACATAATTTTAGATACTTCCTAAAGGCATGAGCTGTATAGAAATTATTCTATTTGACACTGCTGGCAGTGAATCAACCAGGTTTAAACAGAAAGAAACCACCCCATTTTTGCTGTGGCAGTTAGTGCAGATAAAATTCAGACTACAAGTATTACTGATTTACGTTTACTGATTACATTACAATTATTATTGGTTTACATTCTAGCGGGAGAGGCAATACAACTTTTTTCAACTTATTATGGGATAATGTTATAAGCATGTATTTAATTCATCATTTATATTTGAAAAGCTGACACTGTAATTAGCCATCTACTGGCCTGGAGAAAGTAGGAGTAAAAAGCAGGGAGCAGGGCTTGCCTTGCCATGCCAGTGTGTTTGTGGAGACACACACAGATTACTAGCACATACAAGGATAGCTTTAAAGGGCCCTGCAAGGTAAAGGAGTCACCCTAAAATAGGATATCAGGACCAGTGATCAGGGGATCAGCTGAATCTGCAGGAAACTAAAACTTTTAATCATCAAGAAGCAGCATCCATTTTAAGTGATTTGTTCAGCATTTGACATAGCTTTAAAACATGTCGACTTTAATATCACTTTAATACATAATTAAATGTATTTTTAAATGTAGGCAGTGTAAGTACCTGAATTTGATCTGGTACCAGCCCCTTGCAGTCCCCGTACAACATGGCTGGAGTGTGAGAGGAAAAAGCACAACAAGGAGCCAATCAGTTAATGTGCTGACAAGAAACATGTTGATAGAGGAAGAAAGCAGTCACAGAGGAGGTATCAATGTGCTTCTTCTCCTTTCACTTTCCAGTCATAGATGGAAGTAAGTCTGGGAAGACATGGGCTCAGGGGAAGTAGATTGAAAGATGCTGGCCATCAGCTAATGGCAGAAAAAAATACTGCTTTTGAAATCTCTGAATTGAAGAGGAATATTGCAGCAGAATCAGGTTTTGATATTTTATCTTTTATTGGGCTATGCATTTATCTTGTTACTTTTGGCCATAGTTCTGCCTTAATATATGCGTTCTAATGAGTAAGGTTGATTCAATGAAGGAGTAAGTGTGATGGTAATGAGATCTGGTAGACCTGCCATTACATCCCAGTAAAGACTTGCATACTCACTTTACTGCTCCTTCAGTAAACCAACCCCAGTAAGTTTTCTGTCAGTGAAAGGCCTCCTTTAGAGCAGGCCTTCTTAAACTTTCTCCACTCGTGACCCCTTTTTGGACGAGGAAATTGTTAGGGGACCCCAGCATCGGACGGTGTCTCTCCCCTCTTTCCCTCAACGTCTGTGTTCCCCTCCCCTAGCATCAGTCGGTGTCTCTCTCCTCCTCCCCCCGCCACCGTGGACGGACAGTCAGTGTGTCATTACCACCTACTACTAAGCCCCCTCTCCCTACTTATCTTTACCTCCAGCAGCTGTGCTCCACTTCTGCTGGGTTAAAGGAGGCTCCATCAATGTAAAAAAAAAAAACCTTCCTGCACGCACATGCTCATGAAGGTGCCAAGTGCACAGGGGGGGGGTTGCGAACTTAAAAACTACACTACACTGCACATTAAACGAAAATGTGGGCCCCTCATGGCGGTCCTGGCCGGGGACTCAGATCGCGACCCCCCTGTTCACTTGTGGGACCCCATATGGAGTCGCGACCCACACTTTAAGAAGCAATGTACAGAGTATGTGGCTTCATATTATTCTGCATTGTGCTGTGTAATGTATTGCTGGGATTTGTAGTCCTCTATAGCTGATGCTGTTTTGCATTGCTGCTGCCCCTAGGCCTCAAGGGAAACAGCCACCAGTGCCAAAATTAATTTCTTAAGCTGAATCACTGCTAAAAGTGCAACAAAGAAGTGGCACCAGAACAACAGATTTAACCTTCTAGGGGACTGGGGCTAATGCCTGGGCATCTGTGCGGGTCAACTGAAGCTTACCTGAGAGTCTTTTTGCCCTTAAAAAGCATGTAGCAGTGGTTAAGGGAGACATGCCATCCAATCTTCACCTTCCAAGTGGGAATACCCCCTTAGGTAGCCCACGGGTTAGGGCATGTGACCTTTAAAAGCACTCTGCGGCTAACCGCACATGCTGCACAAAATGTAAATGAGGTTGTCAAATGCAGGGTCCAGTGACAGTGCACATTACAGGCCTACCCTGCATCTTATGTTTGGCGGTTTCCAGGTAAGGTCTTCCAAGGCTCTGCCGAGGAGAAAATTGATCCTAGGTGCCACCGTTTCTGTGAACAGCTTAGAAAAAAATGATAGAAGAGTTTTCAGTAGAAAAGTGCAGAATAAGGATGTACTTCTTTCCGAGAGAAAGCGTGCATTAACAAAAGGACACTAGCAGTAAACTAAGGCAGGCTGGGAGTGGGAGTGGTTATACAGGGCTGTCTTACAGATTTGGTTTATTTACCAGTGTTGGTGCACCTAAAAGGTAGCTGCGTAACCCATCTGTTGGTGTTAAATATTTATGTGTCCTCTAACGACCCCTTTATCAAGTTCTAACTTCTCTGGGACAAGAAATGAAAGGGAAATTTCCCCAATGGTATACAGACAGCAGAAAAATATAACCTGACAGGTGTTTTACCCTTCCCTACTTTGTGCAAAATAGTGTTTTGCTATAGCTACACTTTAAAAGCTTGTTTCCTACTTTACAGGTTATATATATACTGAACATGGAAAGCAATATTACTATGCATCTCTGTTAAAATATATTGTTCAAAATGAGCTTAGTCATGGTATGGTACAGTATATACAAAAAGAAAATGTATTTTATTATATAACCATGTTATATTAATGATTTATATTGTGGTCTATTAGGTAAGTTCGAGGTAGCTTCCATTTGGTTTTAAAAGATAACTATGGGGTAAGTGTTTTTCCCGATAGTTTTCTTTAGGGTCACGGGAGGACATATACTAACCTCCTCCTGTGACCCAAAGCTCAGTATATCTGAGCTATTGCCTGTAATATAATGAGCCCCACACCTGGGATGGATCCCAACAATACTGTTGTGATCCACCCAGCTGCGTGCGTGATAGCTGGCCCTGCCTATCTAGAGGCAGAGCCTGCTGTGCCCGCCCTCTCCCCCGTTCGTTCCTCCACTCAGCGCTTGAGGATCGGAGAGGGGAGGGGGGAATCCCTGTGGGAAGCAGTGATTGACAGTCACCACTCACTGCAGGGAGACTATCGGGAAGTGAGTGAATTGGCTCCATGTTTCTGCTCACTTCCCGATCAATAGAGCCGACCTGTAACAGCTTCTTTCTCACAGGTCAGTTCTAACTATGAGGATGAGTGGAAATCACTCACCTCATAGTTCTCCTTTTACTTACTATGTGATTATTTACATTTACTGGCTTAATAAGGGCTTGTTCACACCATCACATGCATTTTTTGATGCATTTTTTATTCATTCAGGTGCGTTTTTGTTCTGAATGAGTTTTGCTTGGGTTTTAAGCGCATTTCAGAGAAACAAATTCGGCACGCTGGACTTTAAAAAAAAAAAACCTCTGGAACTGAACGCAATGGTAAGCTAGCCTAATTTTTACCATTGGAATTAATGTGTATGTTTTTGGTCCAGATAAAAAATGTTGTGGCCTGGATCTGGTCTGGAGTTAATGTGAACAAGCCAAGGGTAAAATTGATATTTTGTCAAGTTAACATTTTGAATGCGTGTGAGTTTCTCTGTGTGTTAACCTACTACGAGCATTTTAATATGATGGGTCTCATGATCTAGTGTCTAAACAGAGTACCAGTTTCACAGAAGATAAAACAGTACACAATTTAAGTTATGAACAGTTAACAAAAACATTTTCGACAGACAGCAAATGTAAATAAACTGTAAGTACAAATATATTTACATTGTGTAGGTGGGAAATTTTACCATAAGAGCTACAAGAGTTAAAAGTAACTGACCACTTAATGTCTGTTCTGACTAATGGCGAAGCAGGAATGCAGAGGTGTGTCCAGATGGAAATATCCCATTGCAAAGTCAGCATACAACCTCTACAAGTCACTCTCAAGGTCAATGTAAACTCTACAATGAAAAAGTCCGGACTGCTGTTACCTACAATATTTGCAGGATCTGAACTCGGGAACAACACAAACAGGAACTTAAGATAAGTATTTCAACTCATTAACTAAACTTTCAGCTGTGCACTTTTACTCAAGTTTAAACAAAAGCATATATGAAGGTCCAAACTCTAGAATTAGCATTAACAGTACATTAAAGCAGCGTCTTAATATCAAAATTAAAACAGCAACCACAAACATAATTATGTCTATTACTTTTTTAAATACATTTATTAGTCAATGGCTGTTTCACACATTTACGGCAGACAAATGCAGCAACATTATCTCTCAAATATTCAACTAAATGTTTTAAGAAATCATTTTGTGGTCCTGATAGTGGACACTTTACAAACAAAACTGTAGAACCCTAAAGCTTGCTATATGAATTCATAGAACACGTGTGAGAAATGTTGTGCAGTACAAACTGTAGCTAACAAATTGTGAACATTAATAAAGTAGGTCACCCACAACACAAACATCATCTATTTAACATTTATTTTAATTCAAACATGGGTATAAAAGGTCTGTTTTTAAGGTTATTCTAGATCCTATAAGTTCTATAACCTTTGATCACACTGTGTAATGTCCACCTTCACACAATGGAACAGGTTTTACAGACCTATAGCATATTGTTACAGTATAAGAAGGCAACTGAAAAAAGTTTCAAGTAGAATCCTATAATCTTTTCTTTTCATTAATTCCAAATGTATTAATTGTACAAATGCATGCCTAACTGAACTGTGCTTGTTGATGACAATAGGCGATAACTAGTTCGAGTGAAAATTGAGTGTCACATTAAAATGGCAGTATTAATGACAATGAAAACAAGTTTCTACAAACTAATAACTTTATTTATTTGAGATAATTTTCACAAAGCCGCTTCAAAACCTTGATAAGAAAAAAAATTATGCAACATTAGACTGAAATATTAAATATCTTTAGAGATGTACCAATACCAGTATTGGTGCCATTGGGCATTTTCATAAGTACTCGATACTAAACGGCAATATCGGCGCTTTAAAATTTTAAACTGAAGTCGGGGCTGTAAACAGGTGCAAACAGTTCACAGCCTGTCTTCAGCGAAAGCCGCACATCTCCTCCTTCCTGAAACTACGCCACCACATGGAGCCCTGGTGAGACCCCCCGCACAGCCTCCTGAGACCCTGCCGGCATTCCAGAGCAGCACAGAGTATGTAGCTTCATATTATTCTGCATTGATGTTTAATGCATTGCTGGGATGTGTAGTTCTCTATAGCTGGTTGCCATTTGTCATTGCTGTATAATGTATGTCTGGGATTTGTAGTCTTCTATAGTTGGTGGTATTTTGCATTGCTGTATAATGTATTCCTGGGATGTGTAGTCCCTCTACAGCTTGGAGTTAGTGGCAGAACTACCAGGGTCGCAGTGTTTGCAGCTGGGACTGTGCCCTGGCACTTCACTACTGTTCTAAAGTAATTAGCCTGTACTGTTTTACAGTGAATACTTAAGGAAAAGTATCGGTACTAGGTCTAGAAAAAATGGTATCAGTATATCCCTAATTATCTTTATGGCAAGGGTGAAAATTTAGATAAATTCTTAGAACCGACACCTTTGACAAAATTAGTAAAGGCACATAAATGTAGTTTTAGGTACATTCACAGCTGGCTGTAGGCCTGGTATAAAACTAGTGATGGTTAGTATTTGACTCCTGTCTACCTTGAAAGGGATACTGTTTTGGATTTCACTTTTGTGTTCTAAAAACAGGAAAGTGATTGGCACAATAATATAATGAGCTATGTGACTAGCAGGGCCAGTATTTTTTATTTTTCTGGAATTACCTAAAGAAACATAGGCTATAGGTTTCACAGTGCCTTCGGTTTTAACTAGCCTATGCAGAGTTGGATTTTAAAAATACAGCAGGCATATTATGTTTACAGTACACAAATGTTTGAAACCATATATGTGACATTTGCCAAAAACACTGGCATCTCTTGACAAATTAGCTGGAAAAGAATTACATTACAGGAAATCCCGTCTCCATTTCTGACTTCCCTAGCGGCATACCCATAATTGTATAACTCATTTGTTTATTTTTAATTCCAAAGTGCATTACTTTGCATTTATCGACATTAAACCTCATCTGCCACATTAATGCCCACTCCCCTATTTTATCCAGGTCCTCCTGTAATGTTATAATGTCTAAGTCTAAGTCTAAGCGTTTGTGTGGTACCGTATCAAAAGCCTTTGAGAAATCCAGATATACCACATCTACCGGCTTACCTCCGTCCATATCTCTACTTACCCCCTCATAAAAAGTTAGCAAGTTAGTTAGGCAGGAACGATCTTTCCTGAACCCATGCTGATTGTCATTAACTATCCCGTTTTCCTGAACAAATTCTACCAGATAATCCTTTATTATGCCCTCTAGCATTTTACAAACTACAGATGTTAGACTGACCGGCCTATAGTTCCCAGGTTGGCACCTAGCCCCCTTTTTGAATATTGGGACTACCGTAGCCCTCCGCCAATCACTGGGGATCCTACCAAATGTATTTATTTATTACACTGCACCATGGACATCCTGGCAAAATGCTGTGCCCTTTATCACCAGCTTTAACACCACAAAACCTAATTAAGACTACCAGAACCTGCTTACGTTCATTTCTCCCAACTATTATTCCTATAACCCTTCCCAAGCATCTAACTGCTGCCAAGTCTCTACCAACTAACAAAGCTACAGGTACCAATTGCCTATTGGGTGAGTTATATAAGAAGTACCATAAAGTCATTCAATGAGACACTTTACCTGATGCATTTGACACTAAACTACCCTCATCTGTGTACAATGCTATAGGTAAAAATGCCACTAAGCTACTGGCCTACATTGCTGACACCACCAACACCTCCTATGACCCAAAAGAGAACGCCAAAAAAGGTTTGGCCACAGTTCTCTTTTAAGTTATCCTTAGTTCGACATCTAGGAACTAGTTCCTTAGTTCGACATCTAGGAAATGAATAATATTGCATGTTTATGTCACATTACTCAGCTCTAGGACTGCAACAACTAATTTAATAAATCGATTATAATGGATGATGAGAATCGTTGGCATCGATTAGTTGCTTTACGATTAGTTGCCGCTGCTCTGCTCCTCCCCACTGGTGCTGGCTGCAGCGCTCTGTGTCCCTTTCAATTGGCACCTGTATCAGCAGAGGCAGCGGGGACAGACTACTGCAGACGGCACCAGCAGGGAAGAGAGACCACTGTGACTGCATTCCCCCGCACCTTTGCTGCTGCCCCGGTACTTCTCTGCCTCGCGTGCCTCCACTGCCACCTCGTGTCTCCCCTGGCCCACTCCTGCGCTGCCCTGGCCTGTTCCTCCTCAGGCACTCTCCACTCCTCTTCAGCCACTCCCTGCTCCTCCTCAGCCATGCCCCGTTTCTCATCAGCCACGCCCCTCTGCCCCAACCCATTCCTCCTCTGCCCCACTTCTCCTCTGCATCTAGAGGCTGGGAGCCATACCCAGCCTGCTTTTGGATATTTTAAAATGCAATAGCAGGATGGCTATTGCACCCGCCCACTGCCTGTTGTCAATCAGCAGAGGAGGAACTGACAGAGAACTTTCTCCTTCAGGTCCCGCCTCTACTGATTGACAGCAGGCAGTGGGCGGGTGCAATAGCCAGCCTGCTACTGGCATTTGAAATATCCAATAGAAGGCTGGCTATTGCTCCTAGCAATAAAGTCAAATAAAAAAAGTTTAAAAAAAGTTAAACTACAATTAAAGTCTATAAAATAAAAAAAGTAAAAAAAAAGAGTTACCTAAGTAAAATTAAAAATGCAAATAAAAAAATTTTGTGAAATAAATTAAACATAGAAAAAATGTTTTGGGTGTGTTATTTGAAATATGTGTGTGGTGTGGTGTGTGGGTCAATATATACATCTCTTTGTGGGAAAAGTCATTTTTAGTTTCGGCCCGATAAATTTTGCTGCAGGAGGTGCATTGCGGTGTCATTCATTTCAATGGATTACAAATGAACCTCCTGTCTGCAGTGTGATCGGCCACACTGGAATGCGAGGTATGGCAATGCCCTGCGTTCGAGTGTGATTGAAAAAAAATGTGCATAACGTTTTATTCTGAAGTATACTTTATCTGTAATCCTGCATTTGTGTATTTTATTTTAAATAAATTACTTTTTTATTTTATATGATTAATTGAAGTTACTAATTGGCTAACTAATCGATTATGAAAATAGTTAGCTGCGGCCCTACTCAGCTCACATATGAAGGCTGCTGAACTCCCCTGTAAATCTAAAAAGAAGCACGATTAGGGCCAAATTTCAGAGTGCCAATGGAATTTTATTCTCTAAACAATTTCTATGGTATCTATTTGCTTTTGCAGAAGACTCATACAATTATTCATCCTGCATAGGGTGTATAGCAGTGGTCTCAAAGTACAGGCCCGCTAGCCGGTACTATGTGGCCCGTAGCCAGGTGACAAGTCAGGTACGCGGTCACGGACCGCATACCTGGCATGCGGGAGCAGCTATATGGTCTGCATCTCTCTATCAGATTCAGACCACAGAGCTGCTCCTCCCGGCACTGAGATCCTTTCAGCTGGAGCTCAGTTCTGAGCTCCGGCCGAAAGAAAGGATTGATTAGTGAGGTCTGTAGCAGACCTCACTAATCACCACTAGAGCACCAGGGATCGATCTGCCTTCTCACAGCCTCCTCCCTGCAGAAAGGTAAGCAGGAGAGGGGGCTCTGTATTTTATTTTTATATGTGGTTGGGGGTGGGGGTTTTATTATTTTATATATGGGGCGGTGTCTTTTTTTTGTGTATGGGGGGGGGTAGTATTTGTCTTATATCTGCAGGTGTAGTATTTGTTTTTTATTTGGGGTGGGGGAGCTTCTTTTTTTTTTTTTTTTATGTGTATGGGGGGGGAGTGTATTATTTTATATGTGAAGGGGTAGGGTTTTTTTTTATGTGTACGGAGGCGTGTATTATTTATATATGTGTAGGGGTAGGTTTTTTTTATGTGTAGGGGGGAGTGTATTAGGCTACATTCACACCTGTATCTTTAGGTGCAATTAGGAATTCCTGCGTCAGGAACTTGCATTTTCCTGCAGCAGGAATGCCTAATCTGGTCTTTACAGGTGACAGCTGTCACCCATTCTAGTTAATTATCAGGTGTCAGCAGCTGCATGTAAATGCCTGCACACCGTATGTAAAGATATGTGATATGATTACATTTGGTTAGGAATCAGTCACTCTCCCTGGACGCATCAATTGTGCAAACAGGGAGAGTGTTTTCTAACCGCATGTTATCACATACACATCACATCACATACATATCACATACAATCACATGCGATATGCAGGCGATTACATGCAGCGGCTATCATCTGATCATTACCTTAAACAAGTGGCAGCTGCCACTTGTAAACACCATATTAGGCACTCCTGCTGCAGAAAAACGCCAGTTCCTGACGTAGGAATCCCTAATTGCACCTAAACTTAAGGTGCCCATACACCTTACAATTATCTGCAGATTTTCTGTGGTCAGATGGAAAAAGTGCAACAGATTGGCCCAGGTGGAGATTACTCCATCCACACAGTTAAGTGTAGATGGAGGAATCTGTTGCACCTTTTCCATTTGACAACAGAAAATCTGCAGATAATTGTAAGGTGTATGGCCCGCTTAACAGATATGAATAGGACCTTATTGTGTGTGTACATTAGAATCCGTAGTACCATACCGAATATAATTACATTTTATTTTGATGTATGAAATTTGGCAAGCCGGCCCCCATGGGAGACAAAAAATTGTCGAGTGGCCCCAGAGTCAAATGAGTTTGAGACCCCTGGTGTATGGGATCCCACAGAGACACCTCACTATGTCCCAAATTGCAACAGTGCTACAGGAGATTAGTGCACATGTTGTGGAACTGACCAAAGTTGTTTCGAATCCATGTGTGTGATGCTGTTGACCTTCTTAACAGCATCTTTGATATGGATTTTTATTTTACAATTTATTTTTATTGAAGAAATTTGCACATACAGTTTCAATATCACAAAAGTTTGACATTTGACAAGAATCTTGGGAGGGACATATGAAAAGTAGATTAAATTATATAAAACACACACTGTTTCCTTTGTACCGAACAGTAACCACATGGGTAAACATACATGTTACGTAGATGAGATAGGACACGGTAAACTCAAGTCTGTTCCTTTACAATATATCAACCATGAGAGAAGATGGGGAAGGAAGAAACTTGGTGTGTTATCCCTAATAATATATCCCAGCATTATTTTTTTTTAACAATAATGTCATAAGAAGCAATGCTCATGTTGCCACATAAAATAAGAGTATAAAGTACCGAACAAATAACTCAAACTAAACAAAAAGACACGTACACAGAAACAGTTGTGTAAAGTGAAATCAACATTGTGCCACCAGTCTAGGGCTGCAGCTAACGATTATTTTCCATAATCGATTAGTTAGCCGATTATTAACTTCGATTAATCGGATTACAGTACCACGCATTCCAGTCCAGAGCGATCACACTGTGAACGGGAGGTGCATTTGGGATCCATTGAAATGAATAGCAACGCACCTCCTGGAGCAAAATGTGGCAGGCCAAAACTGAAAATGACTTTACCCAATATATATAGTATTTGAGGTTGAATAAAGACATTAGTCCATCAAGTCCAACCTATTAGGATCTCATTCTAGGAGTACCTGTACCCCTGTATATTACTCAAATGTACTTCTATTTTTATTTTAGTTTATTAAACTTTATATTTTTTTATTTGTTTGCATTTTTAATTTTTATTTAACTTTTTTTACTTTTTAATTTTTCAGTCTTTTTAATTTTAGTTTATTAAACTTAATTTTGTTTTCAACTTTTTTTGTACTTTATTGCTAGGAGCAATAGCTAGCCTTCTATTGGATATTTCAAATTGCAATAACCAATAGTACGCTGGCTATTGCACCCGCCTACTGCTTGCTGTCAATCAGCAGAGGAGGGACCTGAAGGAGAAAGTTCTCTCGTTTTTTTCCACTTTCACACAAAGTTGTGCAACGAGCTTTGCAAAGATGAAAAGAAAGAGGCAGGAGGCTTAATCGGTACTGTTTAAAATACATATAAAATCTTGCGGAGTACAAACATCTTAATGGCGGAGATCCTGCCATGAACAGAAAGCTTATGTGTAGCAAGGAATCTTAATTCCTTAGGGATATCAATCATTCAGCATAGGTTTATAGTTAAGATTGTAGATCTTAGCAGATTCATTGGGGATATGTATACCTACGTAAGGGATAGAAGTTTGTGCCCAGGCATTGGAAGACCTGGATGATATTGTTTCTTTAGTTGATGAAGGGATATTTATTCCTAGTAAATGGGATTTGTTTCTCATTTATTACATATATATATTATGAAACCGCACCAAACTGATCCAGGATAGTTTGTGCATGGTGAAGCGATTTAAAGGGATGGTATAGAATGAGAATGAATTCATCTGCAAAGAGTCCTATTTTATTAATTTGAGCTCCAACCGAAACGCCACAAATGTTAGGATCAGATCAGGTTGGCCAGAGGTTCCATTATTAAAACAAAAATACTTGGGGACAGAGGGCACCCTCTTCGGATTACATTAGTTATAGGAAAGACATCAGAGAAGTGTCCAGTCGTATTAATCTTGGCAGAGGGGTTAGAATACAGAGATAAGATTGCTTTTAAGTTTGGGCCTGAGAAACCAGATTTAGCTAAGGTAGCTTCAAGGAAACCCCAGTGAATTCTACCAAATGCCTTTTCGGCGTCTAATGATAACAGTAAATTTTGTGAACCAGAGTTCTGCGTGACGTAGAATATTTAATAAGCGCCTGTTACCATCCGATGCCTGACGACCATTAATAAATCCCACCTGGTCAGGGTGTATCAACACAGGTAACAGGTTTATCAATCTATTGGCTATTGTTAATGTCAGAGTTCGAAAGAGAGATCGGTCTGTAGTTATGCCGGAAAGTAGGGTCCTTCCCCGTTTTAGGGAGGGGAATAATAATATGTTGGAGCATTTCTAGAGATAACGAACCTTGGGCCATAGCAGAATTAAAAAACGCAATTAAGTGTGGAGTGAGAGATTCCTTGAAGGATTTATAATATAAGTTGGGGAATCCATCAACTCCCAGTGATTAAAGTGCAGGTACATAAACTATAGATTTGCTAACTTCCAGCACTGTAAACAGAGTTGATGACTCAGCCAACTGTGCTGGAGTTAAATTTGGTTATTTTATGGGGTTTAGAAAATCTGATATGTCCTTCATCATAGGCTGAGGGGTAGGGTGTCTTTATGCAAATTGAAAAGAGCTTTGTAAAAGCCTTTGAAAATGTTAAGAGATTTTGAAGGGGTTGATATTCCTTCTCAACTGATAAGGTGTCACGTAGACATTCTATGGTTTTGGCTTGATATATTTTTTATTTCCTGGCTAAATATGCTCCTGCCTTATTGTTCAAGGCATAAGAATCTTTGTTCCCCCTTTTCAGAGAATGTTTGAAATTGTGGAGCAGCAACAGGGGAAGCTTTTTCCTCATATACAGCAATTTAGAAGCTAGAAGTTGTGTTGTGTGGGTTGGAGCTTATTCTGCTGTTCCACAATTTAAATATCATGCAATAACTGATCAAGTTGTTGAGCTCTAGATTTCTTTACCTATGCACCTATCTTGATACAGACTGCTCTTATATAAGCCTTGTGTGCATTCCAAAGCGTCACACAGTTAATGTCATGTCACAAGTATCATTCAGCTCAAAATAGTCTTTAAGTGCTTCAGATAGATGCTGTTAATATCTTAGCCCAAAGGATGGGCTAAGATAAATGTGTTGAGCTTCCAAAGAAAGTTGTTGCGAACTGAAGGGCCATCTTTTACCTGGATCGAAATGTTGTTAATGTCCAGGATGGGCTAAGATAAATGTGTTGAGCTTCCAAAGAAAGTTGTTGCGAACTGAAGGGCCATCTTTTACCTGGATCGAAATCTGGGAATGGTCTGACCAAGAGATCATGCCGATCTCCGCAGAATCAATTTGAGAGATAAAGCGTTTATTGGTCAGAAACATGTCTACTCTAGAATACATGTTATGCACATGGGACAAGAAAGTGTAGTTTTTTTCACTACTGTGAAAATGCCTTCAAATATGAAGCAGGTCATATTTATTAAGTGCCAATGGTTGAAAGGTAATGTCTGCGACGGCTAGTGGTGTCTAAATCACTATCATATATGGTGTTAAAGTCGCCTCCTGATAAAGTACCAAAAGAATGTTTAGAGATTATTTTCATCAGTTTGTGGAAGAAAGTGACCTGCTTCGTATTTAGGAAATAAACATTAACCAGAGAATATTGCACATTGTGAACGGTACATTTCACAATATATCTACTGCAGGGATCGATATACGCTCTTCCAGCTGAAATAGCACGTCAGTTTCAATTTGCGACAAGAACTCCGTTATATGTTTCTTAGTGGAAGAAAACAGATATAGAGAAGATTAGTCCTTTAAAGAGAACTTGGTGATTTATCCTTGTGCAAAGTTAGTCTCTTGCACGAATAGGATGTCCACTTTTTGCGAGTTAGCCTCTTTTAGCAGAGCCAAGCGTTTAAATGGACTGTTCAGCCTTTTGCATTGATGGAAACAATTTTAAATAGCATAGGTAGTAGAGTTCGCTGTGGAAGAGGCAATGACAACTCTCAGATGGTATAGATATTCAAAAACAAGATAGATCTGTGCATACATCACTAGGAAACAAAATGGTGCTGGGGGCCCTTTCTGTAGTTATGTGAGATGACTGGCATACAAGAGCTGAAGAAAAAAAACAAAAGGAAAAAAATATATAAAAACACATTGAGCAAGAAGCTCGATAAACATGTGCAGCAAATGCTGCTGACATCGGGGGGAAAATGAGGATTGAATGAATCAGAACACTTCTAGGATGGAGGTGGGAAAAATATGAAGACTCAGGATCCAAGCCCAGGTTAGAAGCTAAGCTTGAAAGGAACTTCTTCAGATCATGTCAACGTGATCTTGATGTGATGACTAATAGGGATGCACCGATATATCGGACGCTGAAACATATTGTCCGAAAATGGGACTTTTGGCAAAATGCCGAAAGTGGCATTTTTTGGCCGAAATAGCGGTGCATCCTTGATTTCTCTCCTCCCCGCTGGGCGCTGCTCTACGTCCCAGTGTGAAAGAGATAAACTGCCACAAGCAGTCGAGCGGTGCGGGAGGAGAGCGCAGTGAGCAGTCGGCGTCTCTCATCCCCGCATCATTCAGCCTTCTGTCACAGATCAGGAGAGCGGTCGTGTGGGCAGAGACAGCCAGAGCTGTCACAGGAGGCCGGTGGTGAGGGGGAGGAGTCAGCTGTTAGATTGAGCTCCCCGCACCGCTCACTCAGCCTCCTGTGACAGCGTTTCAGGAAGGAGAGCGGAGTACAAACCGTCAGTGATCACACATAATTGAGGACAGAGTATGTTTACTGTGTCCTCAATTATGAATGAATAGGAAGGGATCTATATCACCTCCTGTTCATTCATGATTTTGGAGATAGTAAACATACTATCTCCACAAGTTATGAATGAACAGGAAAACTCAGTATAGAGGATTCCTGTTAATTTATAACAGGGCCTGTAAAAAAAGAGATTGAGGACTCAGTGTTCTCAATCTCTTTTTCTATTTTAAAAGTGAAATATCAGGGGTCTGTTTAGACCCCTAATATTTCCCAAAAGCCCCTAAAAGTAAAGTAAAAAATACAAATAAATTATAAAAATAAATAAAATGTAAAGAAAGTTAGAAAAAAAAACTTTCGGTTTTGGTCCGATGTTTTTTTAAAATTTCGCTTTGTTTTTTAAATGTTTATTTCGGTGCACCCTCATGACAAGTTATGTGGTATTTAGTGTGCTTAGCAGTGTGCTTTTATAAATGCTTTTTGCACAGGAAACGAATCCCTACATCCACTGACGAAAGTACATATTTCTTGCCTTGATTGGAAAGGAGAAGCTTCGTTGGGTGCCCCAATTTGTAGGGGATGTTGTGATCTCGTAGGACAGAAGTAATTGGAGCCAATTTCTTCCTGTTTAGGATAGTGGTCTGTGACAGATCAGCATAAGGGGTTATTCAGGCAAAATGAGATGACACCGTTGTCTTGTTTCTTGCTGCGAGCATGAGGGATTCTTTGACATGAAAAAAGTCAAGTCTCGCAAGCACGTCTCTGGTAATGGAATCCAGTAATCCTTTGGATCTGGCAATCCTGTGGGCTCTGTCGATAGTGAGTTCCAGTAGAGTAACATTATGCACCAATAAAGCCAGTAGTTGTTAAATAAAAGCAATAGTTGTTGCGGTGTCTCAGATTCACAACACCTCTAAATTTGATGTTTCTTTTCAAACAAACTTCTAAGTCAGCTAATTTCACTTTGATCCATTGAAGATCATCAGAGTGCTCCCGATAGCTGTCCACTAAGTCGTTATGGCCCTCAAACAGCTCTTTCCCTCTATCCTCCACATGTGAAACTCTGGCTGTTAGGTCATTTCTAATCATGTTAGACATTTTAGTAAACACAGTAGACATTTCTTGCTGCAGGGCACTACGAAAACAACGCCAACATGTCTCCCAAATCCATGAGGGACATAAGTTGTGAGGATAGCAGGTTAGTTTCTCGATCAGTGTGGCAGTGTACGGAAAAAGCAGGTTCAGTAGCTTGTGGTTCCCTCACCACGTCTCCTCTAGACTTCTTGCTCTTTGCAGGGCTGCGGGTAGTAGGCGAGTCTGGTGGAGAGGACTCAGTGGGCTGTTTCAAGGGCTGTATCAGAGGTCTGTGGAGCGTTATGTTGAGTGTCGGCAGAGATCGGAGAACCTTCCCTGGAAGAGGCCGAGCGCATAAACCCCTTGTTGCCATCTTGTCTACCTCCTGACTGAGCAGCTGGGAAGAAGTCTGTTAACTTCTGCGGTTGCCCGGGTGATTTACCTCACTTCGGTATCAGGGCAGAGGCACAGGTAAGTTGGAAGAGAGAAGCAGAGGTGTTGGGCTGCAGCCATCTTCTCTGCCAGTCGACCACGCCCCCCAGATATGTATATTTATAATACACCTTTACTTTACATATTGGGGTTCTTTCAGATGATGACCATTTACTTAATCTTGCGATCAGCTGACTCTTATTTTTGGCTAGGAAACCTGCGGCACCGATACTGTGGAGTGGTCAGTTGGATAAGTCAATACTTAGACTGGAAAAGCTCAAATACCAACAAAGGGGTTGTCCCAAAAAATTTAAGAGGAAGCGGTCAGGATGGCTTAACTCATCCACAGTGGCACCCCCTAGCATCGATCTGTGACCGTTTGCAAAAACACAGGGAGGGGAATTTATCAAAACTGGAGCAGACAAAATCTGGAGCAACTGCCCATGGCAACCAATCAGCTTTTCTCTTCAGTGTGTTCAGTTAAGATTTGAAAATGAAAGATAAGCTGATTGGTTGCCTTGCACAGCTTCTCCAGATTATGCCTGCTCCAGTTTTGATAAATTCCCCTCAGGGTATATATATCTTACACTGACTTGCATTGTCATACTCTATGTGTTCAGGTACTATTGTGAATGAGACCTTAATCTCTGGGATATCTAATAGACTTTCAAAATGCACTTATCCCCTTCATTCACAACCCATGATAACGTCTGAAGGGGTTAGGCAGTCTGTTCACTTTTGTAGAGCCGGTGGCCAGCTTTACAGTAGAAGAGATTTTGGCGGCTCAGCTGCCGCCAGATTGCTTCTATGATCCGGTAACCGACCGGCCCCCCGTTCACCGATTTCCTCCCCGTTTTTAGGGACCGGGAGAGACGCGTATTGCATCACTTCCAGTCCCATTGCTGTCATTGCTGGGCTCCTAAAGCCGACAATAAGCTATTTATTTGCCTGTTTTTAAATATCGGCCGATATTTAAAAACAGGGGGCGTGTATTTAAAAAAGAGGGGGCGTGTCTGAGCGGACGTCTAAAGGCGCCCGCTCAGATCTAGAGAGCTCGGGCCGGCCGTTTTTTTACTACGGCCGGCCCGGAGGTGGTTAAAGTTGAAAAAAAGTGTTAAAAATATTTTTTTTACATTTTTTTAAAGTGCCTTTTAAAGAATCTATGGACTTTTTGGGGTCCTGAATTCTGTCGCACTTTCACGGATGGACACAATTTTTAACCTGGGGCATGTTGTGTATCTATTTACGCGTTGTAATCCCATCTTTTATATTTTACCAAAAAAATGTTTTCATGTAGTGTTTTGGGGCACTAAATTGAACCTAAGTTCATTTTTCACTACATTTTTGGGTTTGATAATAAGCTGCGCTAATGTCGTGCAACATAAAAATTTGCAACTGCCACCATTTTATTCTATGGGGTGTTGGCTTTCAGAAAATATATAATGTTTGGGGGTTTTAAGTAATTTTCAGGCCTACATTGTGGATTATAACATGGGTGCAAAAAAAGAAAAAGGTGTTTGTCCTTAAGGGGTTAAAGAAATTTAAATTAGTGTTGAGGAGTAAGTGTATGCTACAGAGAGAGGTAGTCAGTGGGGCCCAACGTTTTGCTATGGGGCCTCATGATTTGTAGTTACACCCCTGTATAAAAGCATCTGTTTTTGTTTTACAGTGTCTTCATTTTAATGTACTTATACTGGAGTTCCCATAATTTAAATGCCGTTCCAATATGCACTTTACTAGTGCATAATAAATGGTGCTAAGTTTGAGTCTTTTACTTCCTAGTGAACAGCATCTTTCAGAGAATTTTATAAAAGATAGAAAAAGTGCCATGCTTTTCTAGCTTCTGATTTATAGCCATAATGGAAAATCTGAAGCCAGTAGTGTACAACACACATTCCAGCTTGTGAAGCAAGCTATGTGCAATAGTATTAGATACAAGACAATTTTTTAAAAGGACCTTGTCATGATAGAAATATGGGAGATAGCATGACTGATTTATTTTAAGGTGCATGTTCTAGGTATTTATGCCTCTCCCTACTGTACTACATAGTAAAGCAATGTCGCATAACTCTGTTGGTTGGACTTGTGACTTTTTTCAATCTAACAATGTAACTATGCAACCAATTGAACTTTGGGCAGGGTTAACTGCTCATTTTTTGCCTACGGTAAAAAACAAACAAACAAAAAAAACAACTTATACTTACCTAAACCTTCGAGCTGGCCGGCTCTTAGACCAATCCCTAGAGCATCTCTCCCCCTCTGTAGCAGTCTTGGAATCCTCGAGTCATCACATCCAATACAGTACATTGAATGTGAAGAAGTCGAGGGACATACCATCGCTGCAGCGGAGGAGAAAGGCTGGAAGTATTGGTGCCGGCTCTGAGGATCGGGTGAGTATAACTTTTTTTTGGACCCTAGGCAAAAACAAGCAGTTAACCCTTGCAGTGCATTGTTGTTCATCTAATTTTTGGTTTCTCTTGTACCCCCTGCCTCTCCTTAGGTCTGTTCCCCATGGTCCGCTGGATGTCCGTGTGCATTGCTCCGCTCCACCTCCTCCACCGCTCCCACCTGCTCTTCCACCATGACGGCGCTTAATGTAGTGTCCCCCCCACAAGCGCAGTAAGTTATGGTCTGAACTTAAACACCTAAAAGCACACGTAGTCATGCTACAAGAAACACACTCCACCCCAACATCCAACGTCCGCCTACCTACACATTTATTCTCCCAGTGGTACCTTAGTAATTCACCTTCCACTAAATCTAGGGGAGTCGCCATAGCAATTCATAAGAACTGCCATTTCGACGTTCAGGACCAATGCTCTGACGCTAATGGCAGATACCTATTTATCAAGGGCTCCATTGAGGGGATAAAAGTCACGTTTGCCGTAATCTATGCCCCAAAAACACACATGCGGTATACTCCTGGCCAATGCGCTACGGAAACGTAGAGCAATGACACACGTCCACAAGTTGCGCACAAGGTCGGGAGAGGAGGTTCTTCGTACCTCCAAAATAGCTGACGCTTTCCGCTCATATTATGCGACCCTCTATGACCTGTCACCCACTGACCCAACCCCGACGGACGACCAACGCCGCAAGTGCATACGCGAATACCTGACTAAAGCTGGGGGCCCTGTTATATCCTCGGAGATGGCTGAGATGTTGGACAGGCCCATCACCTCATTGGAATTAGAGAGAGTGATCAAATCTCTCCCGGGACAAAAGAGCCCTGGCCCGGATGGGTATACGAAAGCCTATTATCACAAATATCTTCCGATCCTAGGCCCTCACTTTTGTAATTATCTTAATACCCTGGCCCACGGAGGGAATATGCCACGTGAAGCACTGATGGCCCACATCTCGGTCATTCCAAAGGAGGGGAAAGACACCACGCAACCCCAGAGCTACCGCCCGATCTCCCTGATTAACGTAGACATAAAGATCTTCTCTAAAATATTAGCGAACAGGTTGGGGCCCCTCCTACCAACCCTAGTCCACCCTGATCAAACTGGCTTTATACCTCAGCGGGAAGCAAGAGATAATGCCCTTAGAGCCACTCACACTCTACACTGGGCCCGCTCTATGTCGCACACCCCTTCCTGCCTGTTCCTCTCCTTGGACGCAGAGAAGGCATTTGACAGGGTGGACTGGGTGTTTCTGGAGGAGGTTCTGCGCAAACGGGGACTAGGAGCTGCATTGCTATCTTGGATCTCCTCCCTTTATATGACACCGGAGGCACGGGTGAGGGTGAATGGCGCCCTGTCGACCCCGTTCGGAACGGGACCAGACAAGGGTGCCCATTGTCGCCCCTACTCTTCGCCCTCACTCTTGAACCCCTGTTACGAATGATCCGCTCGGACCCGAATATTCACGGGGTAAATATAGGTAGCGTGGAACACAAACTTGCGGCTTACGCCGATGACGTGCTCCTGTTCGTGACCCAACCTCTCATATCCCTGCCTAACATACTCCGAG
>NW_017307533.1:152081-153208 GCF_000935625.1 Nanorana parkeri | reverse complement strand
GATATATATCTATATACACACACACACACACACACACACACACACACACACAATATATTGCCAAAAGTATTGCAACGCCTGCCTTTACACGCACATGAACTTTAATGGCATCCCAGTCTTAGTCCTTAGGGTTAAGTATTGAGTTGGCCCACCCTTTGCAGCTAAAAAAGCTTCAACTACAGTGAGGAAGATTATTCACAAGTGGAAAACATTCAAAACATTTGCTAATCTTCCCAGAAGTGGGCGTCCTAGCAATTTGACCCCGGGGGTCAGAATGTGCAGTGCTCAGAGAAATTGAAAAAAACCCACGAGTTACATCTCAGATTCTGCAGGCCTCAGTTAGCATGTTAAATGTTAATGCTCATGACAGTGCAGTAAGGAAAAGTTGCATCTGAACAAATCACAAGATTTCTGGAACTATGTCCTTTGGACATGCGAGACCAAAGTGGACATGTTTGACCATAATGCACAGCCCCATGTTTGGTGAATACCAAACACAGCATATCAGCAAAAACACTTCATACCAACTGTCAAGCACAGTGATGGAGGCGTGATGATTTGGGCTTTTATCTTTTGATATCAAAAAGGAGTCAACATGTTGTGTAAAATAGAAGCATAATGTATGCATGTTAAAAACATTATAAACATGCGTACGGGAAAGCATGTCACAATTTAGGGCTGCAGCTAACGATTATTTTCATAATCGATTAGTTAGCCGATTATTAAGTTCGATTAATCGACTAATCGGATAAAAAAAAAGGGCTCCAGTGATGGACTACTAGTTTCTATTGAGATTGTAGTCCATCACGGGAGCAAGCTTGGCGCGGTGGAAGTATGGTGTGGAGTGTGGTGTGCAATATAGTACATTATACAGCGGCGCAGTGCAGAATACCAGCACCTATAGAGGAATGTAGCAATAGTACATTATACTATAATGTACTATTGCTGTGATTTGTAGTCCTCTGTAGCTGGGGTTATTCTGCATTGCACTGTATATAATGTATTATTGCTGGGATTTGTAGTCCTCTATAGCTGGTGACATTCTGCAGTGCGCTGTATAATGATTATAAGGCAAAATGCAGAATACCAGCAGCTATATAGGAATACAACAAATGCCAGCAATAGTA
>NW_017307533.1:110606-147035 GCF_000935625.1 Nanorana parkeri | reverse complement strand
CTACCTCAAGGTGTGCAAAAACCTTAGGGGAGGGGCTTTTAAGAAATACTAGAAGGGGCCATCTGAATGAATTGTTAATCATGTTTTGAGGTAGAATCTTTTTAATCTAGCTAAATTGTTTAGTGATGCAAGGGTAAGGCACTGAAAGGTTGAGGGAGCCTACCGTACCAGCACCGAGTGAGGGAGCCTGCCGTACCAGCGCCGAGTGAGGGAGCACATGGAGGCGAGCAGCGGTGTGCGCGGCTTCAGCGTCCTGTGGGCACGGCGGGAGCAGCGTGCGGTGGGCGTGGCTTATATCCGGCGGGCGCAGCGGGACGGAAACAGCGTGCGACGTGTGCTTCAGGCCGCGTTTGGAGCCCCGAACAGGGAAATCAATCGATAGCCGACGAATCGACGATCGAAAACGTTGGCAACGTTTTCAATCGTCGATTTTAATCGACTAAATCGATTAACTGTTGCAGCTCTATCACAATTAATCAGTTAAGAAACATGTCAAAGATAGCATAGTGTTCAATCCCTTGGGTTTCACAGTTCCAAGCGTGAAAGTCCAGTATGCTTCCCTGACAGGCACATTTTCATCGAAGAAGGGATGTTTCAAATGCCATAACTGTAATGTTTGTAATGCTCTCATAACTGGAGATTCTTTTTATCATCCCCATTCTGGTAAGAAATACCCTATCAGGGGATATTATAATTGCAACACAGATTACTGTATATATCGCCTCAAGTGTCCATGCGCTCTAGTTCACATCGGTAAAACTGTTAATTCCTTCATAAGCACAGGAGTAATATAAAGACGGCCATAGAACTTATGAGATTAGGAAAGGAAATTGATTATAACAAGCCTGCTGCTATTCATTTTGCAGAATCTAACCACCAAGTCCATGAACTTAGGGCAATGGTCATAGAGCAGGTACAAAAACCACCCAGGGGTGGGAATCAAGATTATCTCCTTCTACGCAGGGAAGCAGAAAGGGGACTGCATTTACTCCCTCTTTGGCAGAATGACTCAAACATAGCAGAAATATGTTCCATAAAAATGGACATACAGGCTGCAAAATCTTCCTTGCTAAGGTAGGAAGAATGGATTACCTCTGATGGGGCAACAGACATGTCAGAAGAGGGCAGCAAGTCTGAGGGCAAGGTAGCAAACAGACCCAGTGGAACCTCTGATTCTTTAGCCCCTACACACACCCTTTGGTGGCTGTGGAGTTGGAAAGCCCTTTCCTCCCAGACCCCTTCTACTTAGCGCAGGCCACACCTGCACTGCAAGGGTTAAGTGCTAGTTTTTGTCTAGGTTCAAAAATAACAGTTATACTCACCTGAGGCTCCAAGAATCAGGTTGGAGGGGGTTAGCCCCACTGGAAGGGTTAATAGAAAAAACTCCTGGAGTTCTTCTTTAAACAAAGAGTCCCCACAATGTCAGTGTCCCCTGAGGGCCTACAGCCCACAGCTTCATAGCCACACACTGCCAATACCTATGCTTCTCCCACCTGTAAGCTGGAGTGCCAAGATGGTCATCTGCCCTGCCCCGCACATGTCGAGTGACAAAGGAGCAGCAATAAAGCCATCACTTAATGTGATATGCCTAGGTGGCCATAGCCGCTCACACAACAGAGGCTCTGGCCAAGGGCCCTAGCAAGCGTAGGGCATGAGCCGAGACTCACCAGTCAGGCAGTGTCCATCTAAACACTGGGCATATATCATCCCCCTGGCTTCACCCACTTCGGATGAGCTTACTCCCGAAGGACTCTTCAGGTGCAGGGTCACATCAGTGCAGATACTGCTCTGGACTTGTATAGCACACTACGCTGCACTACGTCCCAAAGTGGACACCTAACGCAGGATACAGTGCCCAAAGCATTTTTACAGGGCAACCCCCCCCCACCCCCCTTCTTTCCTGCAGCAGGGTACCCAAAGCTGTTGCCATGGGGCACCAATCTGGAAGCTGTGAAGTCGTCACCATGTCTGTATGTAGCAAGAGAGTACTTGAATGAAGACTCACAAGATAAAAGGTAAACAAATCTACATACATTCTCTCTTTACCTCCACCAGTAGAGAGGAGACATCGCCTAAGGATACTAGCATAAAACTTGGAATTTCTGGAAGTGGGAGGTGTTATTTGAGGGCTGTAACAGGTCTGGTCAGTGTCCAATCACCTAATTATACCTGCATATTACTCTGTTGTCTCTTAATCTGTTGTGCTGTATGAAAAAGAAAAACCTGTTACTCTAACTGCTTAAAGCATGCTTGGTGGAGTTTGCCAACAATATATGTCTGTTGCTTAGTTAAAGTTAATTTAAAACATTCCCATCCACCATTACCCTGTCCACTGGGTGACAACAATGCTGTGCAATTTCCCCCTGCTAAAAGTAGTGGAAAAATAAAAGATCAGAAAAGTACATTTTTAGAGCACTGGATTATGCAGCTATCTTGCAAAACCCCTCCCACTCCCAGCCTGCCTACGTTTTGTAGCAAGCAATAAAGAGTGGATAACAGAACCCAGAGAGCATAATGTGTCCTGTGATGTACCCCAAGAAAAGTATTTTACGGCTAACACATACATCCAGTTTTCTGGATTATACATCACAGGAAACAGTGAGTTCAATTCTTAGATCACTGGAACATTAAAAAGCAGTCCAACAGGAGGGTGGGCATCACAGCAACCAATAAATAACAGGCCAAAGGATAGCAACCCCAACAAGGAAAACATAACCAAAGAACTAGAATCAGAGGCATGACCATGGATTACAGAGCTGCCTGAAGGTCCTTCCTGTCAAAACTGGCATCCTAGGAGAGGCCTGAACATCCACCTAGTAGAACTTCACAAAAGTGTGAACCGAGGATCAGGTGTTGGCCTTACAGATCTGAGATATAGGAGCTTAGTGCTGAAATGCCCAGGAAGAGTTAACACTGCTAGTGAGATGTACCAAGACTGGAAAAAGAGGAACTTTTCCCTTCAGCTCATACCGGGTTGAACTCGATGGACATGTGTCTTTTTTCAACATACCGTGTTTCCCCAAAAATAAGACACTGTCTTATATTTTTTTTGCCCCAAAAAACCACACTAGGTCTTATTTTCAGGGGATGTCTTTTTTTTTAAATGTGCAACAAAATGTACAACAATCTAAAGTTATCTGGCATCACTCCGCCTGTCACAGTAACTGGCGCAATAGAGGAATATCGGATAATGTGGCTCTGCTCCCTCCGCCGCCGCAGCCTTGCTTTCTACAGCGCCGGCTTCCTTTGCCACCAGGGACAGTGGTACCAGCGGTGCAGCAGTGGAGACATCAGACAGTGGACAGCGCGGTAACGTACGGTACCATTTACCGGTACACATTACAGTACCATTACATTAAGCAGTGCCTTCAGGGGGACAGCAGTAGGTGAAGTATGGTACTGGAGTGCTCCCTGTCACTGTGCTGTCTGGGGGGAGTCCCCTGTCATCCCCTGATACAGTATGTCCCTGCCGGCTGATAACATCTCTCCTGCAAGTTCCCCCTCACATGCTACCACCAAACTTATTTTCGGGGTAGGTCTTATATTGCAGGAATCTTGAAAAATAGTGCTAGGTCTTACTTTCGGGGTAGGTCTTTTTTTGGGGGTAACAGGGTAATTATGTAACTATGTAATTCTGTTTGTAGATTTGCTGGTGTGCTTTGGATCATTGTCCTGTAGCATGACCCCATTTCGGCCAAGCTTTAGCTGTCGGATAGATGGCCTCACATTTGACTCTAGAATTCTTAGGTATACAGAGGGGTTCATGCTCAACTCAATGACTGCAAGGTGCACAGGTCCAGTGGCAGCAACAACAAAAAGCCCAAATCTTCACCCCTCCACCACTGTGCTTGACAGTTGGTATGAAGTGTTTTTGCTGATATGCTGTGTTTGGTATTTGCTGTGCATTATGGTCAAACATGTCCACTTTGGTCTCGCATGTCCAAAGGACATTGTTCCAGAAATCTTGTGATTTGTTCAGATGCAACTTTGGAAACCTAAGCCATGCTGTCATGTTCTTTTTAGAGAGAAGAGCCTTTTGTCTTGGCAACCATTCCAAACAAACCATACTTGTTCACACGTTTCCTAATTGCACTGCCATGAGCATTAACATTTAACATGCTAACTGAGGCCTGCCGAATCTGAGATGTAACTCGTGGGTTTTTTTCAATTTCTCTGAGCACTGCACATTCTGACCCTGGGGTCAATTTGCTAGGACGTCCACTTCTGGGAAGATTGGCAAATTTTTTGAATGTTTTCCACTTCCACTCTTCCTCACTGTAGAATGATGGACTTTAAATTGTTTGGAAATGGCCTTATAACCCTTTCCAGATTGATGGGCAGCAACAATTGATTATCCAATATCATTGCTTATGTCTTGCCTCCTTGACATTGTGTTAACAGGCACCTGAATGCTCCAGACCAGCAAACTGCTAAAACTTTGGTTCATCTGAGGTTGTATTTATCTAATTTTAAGACTCGCCAAGGACCAGATAATTTCTATTATGTCCTGATACTTAAAACTATAGAATTCAGAGGGTGTACTTTCTTTTTCACATGACCTGATGCATCCACCTAGAAATAGCAAGGCAGGAAGCCAGTTGACCCATATGGCGAACGTCAAGAAGAACAAAGGGACTTAAGCATGTGAACAGCAGAAGTTGCAGAGAGGCAAACTAAAATACTAAAACAGTGTAGGGAAATTTCTTTAAGATGTTTTAGAGCAAGACACAAGGATGGCCTGATTAAGGTGGAAGGCAAAATACGCCTTAACCTTACAGATGACCAAAAGGGGCTCCATGCACATCAAGGATTCAAAAACATGCCTAGCAGAAGTGATGGCTACGAGAAGGCCACCTTCTGAGAAAGCAAAGACCGAGAAATAGCTCTGATCAGCTCAAGGAGCGGCTTCTAATGAGACGAGAGAACCAGACTGAGGTCCCACAAAATCACAAAGCACCCAAAGAGGAAACAACATCGGCAACCTCTTGCACAGAGTCTTACACTAGGGAGTGAGAGACAAGTGATCTCAGGAGGAGGATTACCAAAGCAAATATCTGACCCTTGATGGTACTCAAGGCTAAATGCTGGTTCAGGCCAGATGGGTGGATGGATAAAATGTGTTCTACGCAGTACTTCCTAGCATGGGCACCAAGCGAAATACGCATTCTAGGTGTTATGGCAGACCTTATGAAAGGTTTATTTCCTATCCATTAGGAGAGCAGAGATGACAGCATCCAAAAGGCCCCTGTTCCTCAGGACTTTAATGACTTAAACAGTCATTAAAACCAGCAAACAAGAAGCAGGGTGGAAGTACCTATAGACTGTCTGCCAATAATTGGACTATCTACATGTACTAGGATCTCTTGGGCCAGTTGAAAACAATGAGGATTACCATCATGCCCTTCGTCTTGATTATGTGAAAGAGGCAATGCAAGAGTTTCAGAGGCGCGAAGATCAGCTTGAACTGTCACCAACGCATCTATCTTGAAGGCTTGAAGACTCTGAGATCCCTTGTCCCGGAGACAAACCTGTCCAGTTTGTTGTTGAACCCAGATGCCAGAAGATCTACATGAAGCATCCCTCACCTACAACAAAGGAAATGAAACCGCTCTGTATGGAGGAACCACTCCCCGGGATCCAGACACTGATGATTTAGGTAGTCTGCCTTCCATGCCTGCACACCTTCTGGTGCCTCCCTGATAGTTGATGTAAGCCACGGCTTTGGCATTGTCCAATTAAATCGTGGTCAGATGACTCTGCAATTTGGTAGTCCAGCATTCAAGAGATCACCGAATCACTCCAAGGTGTTTATCAGAAATCGTTATTCCTCCAACAACCAGGTCCCAGGGGACTGAAAGACCCTCCAGAACTCCACTCCAGTCCAACAGGCTGGCATCCATCACAACCACCTTTCAAAATATCAGAAGAAAGGACTTTCCAGACCCCACTGCCGAACTGGATATTCACCACGCTAAAGCAAGCTTCGTCTTGCTGGAGAAGCGAATGGGGATATCGAATGATTGAACATGTTTATTCTATGTAGCAAGGGAATAGAGCCAGGAGTGAACCTGAGCATAGGAAACTGCCTCCAAGGAGGCTACCATCCTGCCAGGGAAGGAAGTCCAAGGTCAGGCCTAGGTATTTCAATCAATGGGAAGGTTCCAGCACTGGTTTCTTGATGTTCGGGATCTATGCAAAGCTCTGTAGCGTTAGTAATGTCTATTGAATGTTGGACGACAGAGCTGAAGCCGACTGCTTTCTCGGGAGCAGGTCGTTCAATTCATACACCTAGAGAAACCCGTGGAAACTCAGCATGACCAAGGCAGGGGGCTTTGGTAAACACCCTGGGTGTCATGGACAGGCTGAAATGAAGAGCAAGAAATTGAAAATGCCAGGTGCCAACAGCAAAACACAGGTAGCGATTGTGGGCAGGGAAAATGGAGGATGTGTAAATACACATCCTTGATGTCCATCGAGAGATTGGGTGAATCCCTCCTTTGGCCTTGGTGACAGTGAACAGATTGCAGTAAAACCCCTGAAATAATTCTGCCTCCAGAACGGGGACTATGAGAAAGCAGCTTAGGGCATCAAAGAGATCTGCCATCTTTTGAGCAAAGTTGGGCTGAAAACAGGAAAAAGGGAGGAGTCGACCAATGTCCTCCGACCAGAGTACAGAGAAGGCTGAAAGACTTGGAGGTCCAGGCCTTGTGACTAAACTGCAAAACCTGTTGGGGTTCGGCACTTGAGAAATGAGAAGGTTGAAAAGGAAGTTTTCTGAGCGGATGGAGTTTAAGACTTTGCTACCAGTGTCTTAGGCTTCTTCTTCTTCTACCCCCCCGTTACTTCCTTGATGTACGTATCCAAGGATTCTTCAAACCAGCAAAGTGCATACGCTCTAGGCCATTTCTTGCAGGGGAGCTCCACAGTAGGGCTGCAAGTAACGATTATTTTTATAAATCGATTAGTTGGTTGTTTATTTTTTCGATTAATCGGATAAAATAAAAAATAACCTAATTTAAAATAAAATCCACAAATGCAGCGTTACAGTCAAAGTTTACTTAAGAATAAAACGGTATGCACATTTTTTGAATTCGCACTGCACTGGAACGCAGGGCATTGCAGTACCGCATGTTCCAGGGCAGGTGATCACAGTGCGGATGGGAGGGGCATTTGGGATGCCATTGAATGAATGGCACTGCAACACACCTCCTGCAGCAAAATTTGTCAGGCCAAAACTGAAAATCACTCTTCCCACCTTTTATATACTGTATATTTTTTAAATAATTTTATGTATTTTATTAGACATCTGTCCTCATTGCAGCTCTGCTTTCTTTTCACCCGCCTGTCAGCGGGCACCCTCCAAAAGCTCCTCTTCTGACGATCTGTCTCTTATTTCATGAGGTAGGAAACTTGACACATTGATAGGTATTTATATGTTTCTTTTTTATGTGACAATTGAAGTTTTTTTACATTTTGATGCATTGATTCAACTGTTTTCACTTTCCAATGCTTTATTTTTGAATTATGGCGGGCTCTGACATCATTATGATGTCATGGGGAGTTGTTTTAAAAATCTTGTGATGAGCCTTAGGGTAAATATATGTTTATTATATGTTACACCATTGTCACTGTCACCCTGATGAAGGGAACCTGCGTGGCCCCGAAACATTGGCTCTTCTGACACTTGTGACGTTAATAAATGATCAACAAGATCTGAAAACGATATTTGAGTACTTCTGATTTTCTCTGTACTAGAAGAGCAAGCAGGCACACAAAATGCAGTTACAGTTATGTCAAATAAACCAATTAAAGAGAGGTACACACAAAAACACAAAATTCTGGAACCTTTCTGTCATTAAAAGCTATATTTTTGGAATAAAAAAAAACATTCTTGCTTCTTTGGAATCTGGGCAACTATCCATTCTTCAAAAAACCTAAGTTGCTGTAACTAGCAAGGCCAGCTTGCCCCACCACCCTGCCTGTCTAGTGCTCCCCATTCCCCTTGTCCTCTATCTCCCAACCAATATGAACTTTGAGTGACCATAACTATAACCGACTGGCTTTTTTGCCACTAAGATTAGGTGGGGTCTAGGGGAGGGGGAAATTTAACACCACTAGGAATAGCTGGCACATTGGGATAGTAAGGCTACAGCTGAATCTAAAAGGTATTTGCAGACACCACTTGTTGCCTGCATAAAGTCCACTGAAAGATAATGCACCCTGTCTAAGGAGTATATGCCCATGTGCTCTGCAGCAAAGTAACATCAGTAGATAAATAAAAAGTAGTAGAGCTGGGGTGCGTGATTCATACCGGCCAACACCCGGGACATGCCGTTCCAGGCCCCAGGCAGGTGGGGGTTTTTTCTACATTTAGCCCTCTGTCATGTGATGATGTCATAAGGGCTAAGAAGAGGGGCACAATGCTGGGTTAGTAAACACAAAAAAAAGGATGCTTAGAAAGGGGAGAAGGTGGTGTGGTATTTTAGCTGCTCTTCATTCTTATGTGATAAAAGCAACAAAAATGCAACTCTTACCGTAATCCTTTCTGCAAACATTTGACACCGCAGTTAATTCTAAAAGAAAATAAGACACTGATCAGAGGATAAAATAAAAAATGTACTACAAGTCATCATATATGCACTAATGTCATTTTATACATTTTTCAGGCATTTCACAATTATTGAACTAATTATCAGCCTTTAAAATATCACTAGCTTCAAGCTGAAGAGAACTGAGTTTCAGTAAGTGTCTATTGGGAAGAGTAGGAGAAGGAACTATTTTGATGGTGATAAAACAAGAGTTTTTTGCAATAAAATCAGTTAGACTTTCCAGTAACTATTTCCAAGAGTCTTCCAGGATAGCACCTGAAAGAGCATGACTGATGGGCCTAGCTGAAGAAACAGCCATTAGTAGAGCCACCGAAAAAGTAATACATTTCAAAGGGGGTCAAGGGGTTCAAAATGAGCTTTGACCAGCTGTCACAGAACCAGAGAGAATCCATTCTGGAAAGGTTTTTACTGGAATGGGTTTGGATCTATCAAAAAAAAAAGCTCTACCAAGACTTCTTAAAAAAAAACAAAAAAAGAAATTAAAAGCAGAAACTTGCACGTTAAGTGTGCAGATAGTGAGACCTTTAGCAGATTAGTATTGGGGGAATTCCATTTATCCAGAACTTGGACCTAAAAACAGCAAAAAAAACCCCAGCTGCATCAGACCATAACCCCTAGCAACAGCATAAAACACCCTTTTCCTAAAAAAGAAAGCTAACCATGCCCAGAGCAATACTACAAGGGACTACAAGTACAAGAGTCCAGCTGGAAAACTCTAAAAACACAATTACTGGGGGGTGTGGCTAGTTATGCGAGTGGACGCACCTGCTTAGAGCTTCGTGCCTCACCCGCAGTTTCTACTGCTACACCTGCGATATTCTGCATCTAAAATGGGGAAAAACAAACCATCTAGTTCTTACAATATTTGTATTAAAGATGAAGTATTGGCAGAAAAATTTAGAGAATTAGGCTGGGCCACTCCTGACCGCACAGCAATCGTGCACAAAACCGCATGGATTGCCAGGCAGTGCCAGAGTAGCCCACCACAGCTGATCGCGCTTGAAGGTGCCATCAATTGCGCTGCGATTCCGCCCGTGCAATTGAACACGGCTAAAAAAAAGCCACGCTTTGTTGTTTCGCAAAAAAGGTACTTGTACCTTTTTTTAGCGATTGCAGCGGCGGATGTAACCCCATTGAAATCAATAGGGCCTTGCGGCAACTGCTGTGTGCACTAGCACATGATCGCGCGTCCCGGGTGTCACTGAGCTCTGAACCTAGCCTCACGCCTAGGCAATTTATCGCGTTTTGAGTCGTGCAATATCGTGCAAAACACAGATTTGCATTGAAGTGAATGGAGGCTGTTCACACCTTTGCGCTTCGTCGCGTGGTAGAAAATCCCGTCGCACAAAAAGGTTCCTGAGGTATTTTCGTGCAGTTGTGGCGCGTTTGCGGGCCCAAATATTTGCATTGAATAATTATGCGTTCTATTCATATGAGAGTTATTATGATACATTTGGTTTTTTGATGTCTTTTACATGCATTATGAGCAAAATGCATAAGTCTGTGATGTCATCCAGGGGTGTGCGAGTGGGCGGTTCAGAGGGTTGTCTATCATCCGTATGTCTATTTAGACCCACATTGTCTGTTAGCACTGTGTCGATGTTAATGCCTGATGAAGGGACCCTACGAGGGCCCAAAAGCGTTTGTTTCCATTCTGACAAATCGTTCAATAAAAAGAGCATTTGGTGATCCTGAAAGGATTTTCGGTGTGCTGGTGACATTCTTCATAACCATTCTATGGCTGCAACAGCACGGTATCCCTGTCAACAATGCAACACCGACCACTTTCCAAACAGGAACAGGAACTTAGGGTCATTGCTATTCCTGCTTCTGATTGGACACCTGTATATCGCTATGGTGAACAAAACGTGCGATATCGCACGTTTTGAACAAGATCTCACAAAAACCACACACAAAAAATAGCACAACAAATGCTCAATCACCGCTGTCGTCTAGGTGTAAACCTAACCTTATGGGGTGAGTGAAAAACACTCATCCCTATAATTCAACTACTGCAGCTGTCACAGGTCGGCTCTATTGATCGTAAAGTCAGCAAACGCATACTGCAGATTGCTTACTTCCCGATCCTCTCCCTGCAGAGAATGGTGACTGCCAGTCACCACTCCCCACAGGGATCCCCCCCCCCCTTTTCTGCAGTGCTGACTGGAGGAACGGACGGGGGGAGGGGGCGGGTACAGCTAGAGCAGAGGCAGCTGTCAATCATCCAGCAGGGTGGATCACAAGTCTCGGCTGTGCTGCGTCTCTGCGCCGTCAGCATTTAGCGGGCAATAGCCCAATATATACTGAGTTTTGGCTCACCAGAAGACATTAGTATATGTCCTATTGTGACCCTGAAGAGAACTATGGCCAAAAAAGGTGGGCCCATAGTTCTCTTTTAAATATATTCAACAGCCACAAAGGATATACATTTGATTTGTGTGCTCCAACCATTACGCCAACCCAGTTATTACCTTATAAAAGTAGCAGTGAAATCATCACAATGCTACACATAGCCTAAGCAGATCATAGAGATGAAGAAGGGACACAAATGGCACACTCCCTTACAGGCTTCCTGCAGAAAACTGCATGATGGTGAATGCAAGACCAGTCACCCTGCACAAGGGGAGAGAACAGCAGTGATTGGTGTGCATTACAGAACGCTTCTGCACAAAGGCTACATTTCACACTGGATTACTACACAGATCTGCAGGAAAAACACAAAGCACATCAAGATTCAATTAAGAATAGACATGGTTCTTGTATTTAGAAATTTGCTTATCCTGAAGTTCAGCTTTAATTATTTTATGGATGGAATACAAAATAATACTGCCAATGTTGTCATTCGCACAGTTTTATGTAGCATAATTCAAAACTTATCAGGACAGTCTAATACTGTCCTGATGAGCAAGGTAATACAGCAGTGCCACCACAAAACTGCTCAGTATATAGTAAATGGTAAGTTAAGCTGCAACATTTAATGCCACAAAGCTGCTGTTAAAGCATATAAATATCAGGGTGTGCAAAAGGGAGATTAAAAAAACCTGATACAAGTTTAGCATCCTTAGTGTCAGGGCCTGTTAACCTCTTCCCAACCAATGACGGGATTATCCCATCATGATCAGTTCGTTAACGACCGGCGACATGAAAATCCCGTAATTCGGTACAATGAGCGCTGCTCCGTAAAGGGATGGTGAAGGCCACAGTCTTGTGATCAAAGCGAGAGCTGATTGCAGAGCCGTGACAGTCACAAAGCTAGCAGCAGCTCACTGTGTTTTGTAAACTGCTAGGCAGCTGTGTGTGACAAAAGTGATACAAGTTCATTGAAGGACACAGCGGAGATCTTGATCTCTGTACCGATGGATTATATCCCACTTGCAGGAGTAGGAAACTAGGCATTGAAAAAAGCACGGCTCTGGGGACGACTCCTGTTAGTTGACACACCCCCATTCAAGGCAGCTTAGTCACGAAGCAGTAGAACTAAGGCACAAAAAGTCCCAAAGAAGGGAGGGTGTTGTGTCCTTCAATGAACTCAGAGAATAAGATTTTATGGCGAGTTAAAAAAAAAATCCTATTTTCTCTTTCTTTCATCGAAGTTTGCACCATGCGCAAACGGCGTTGAAAGAATCCTGGCTCCGACTCTGGCTTCCTGACACGTTCTGTCACAGAAAATGTCCTGCCTCTCCCATACACAGTGGGGGGAATTTATCATAGCAATTGCGAGTGTTTGAACTTGCACGAAATATATTTGCACAAGATTTATGATGCTAGGGGAGAGCAGCAGGGATTGAAAGGGGCACAGACCACTGCAGCCAGCACCAGTGGGGAGGAGAACGGAGGAGCAGAGAGGCGGCAACTAATTGAAAAATCATCTAATCAATGAAGAGAATCACTGCCAATGATTCTCATTATCGATTATAATAGATTTAATTGATTAGTTGTTGCAGCCCTAGTCAGACCCCACATATATGAGGAGAAATGTGTTCAAATATTACTCCCCACAAACACCATTAAGTGTACAAAAAAAGGAGGAGTATACTCACTTACCTGTCAGTCTCCCACCTAGATAGGGACCCTGTTAGCCTGGGGGAGATACTGTGACAAAACAGCCCAGTGGTCAGTCATACCCCCAAGTATATAAAAGAGTATGAGGGAGAAAAGTGCTCAAATATTACTTTCCACTCACACACCAATAAGTGTAGAAATAAAAAGGAGAGTATACTCACCTGTCAGGCAAACTAGGCCAGAGCACTTACCAGTCAGGTGACGTATGCCAGAGCCCCATCTCTCAAACAGAAAATCTCCCACCTAGATGGGGACCCCGTTAGCCTGGGGGAGATACGATGGGGGGAAAAAAAAGGCCAGTGGCCAGTCGGTCATATGCATCTCCCCTGAGAGATCTCTCAGGCTGCCCCACATTTCCTAAGGGCTGCCGCAGCCAATCTCACTCTCTCAGGCAGAGAACTGCGTGAGCTTGATGGCTAAGCTGGGGAGACTACAAGGAGCAGGAGCAGCCACCAGAACTGAGCTTTTTTTATGCGTCCTGCAAGTGGGATATAACCCAACGGTACAGAGATAAAGATCCCCGCTGTGCCCTTCAATGAACGAAAGAGAACATTTGTTTGTTTTTTTCATTTTTTTTAAATAAATAAAATAAGGTATATATGCATGTGTCACATCAAATTAAAGCCCATTCTGTCCTTTAAAAATGGTATATAATGTGTAAGTGCAATGCATGAGGAAGATGGAAATTATGGTTAAAGAAACACATAGCAAAAAATGTCAAAATTGCTCGGTCCCCAGAAGCGAAAACATTTTCTGAAGCTGTGTTACTAAAGGGTTAGATACGTCTCAACAATAGGTATACTGGAATCGGTTAAAAACCTTGTATTGCAATGCAATGGTACGAGAAGGAGTTTTCATTTATAACACAAATGGTTAATCTATATAATACCCTTCCACAGGAGGTAATAATTTCCCACAAAAGGAAATTGGCCAGTTTTGTCTTTTTTACCTCTAGAATAAAACTGCTGTTTGTAAGAGGTGGAACTTGGTGATGTGACATTTTAAACGGAGCATGTAATAAGAAGCTGAGGTAACAGTTAATGAAAATTGCAAGCCCGGAAATTAAAGATATGGAAGACTTTACTCAGTCTCTACAGAAAAGCGGGGGAACAGTTCAGTAAAACCAGGTTTTCCTGGCACGAATTCACGTTTTTCAGTGCATATGAAACCTTGCTGGTCGACTGAACCTGTCAACAGATGGCCGTGGTCTGGATGGAGAAGGAGACTCACCTTTTCCGAGTTCCTCTTCCTTTGCTTTATCTTCCTTTCCAATTTCCCATCTCGTCTTTATCTTTCTATGCTCCTACCTACTCCTAGTTTTGTTTGCAATCTTCCATCTATATGCAAATTCATCATCAGAATCATGACCCCTTGTTTGGATTACATGTAACCGATTGGCTCATCAATACCGTATTTTTCCGTGTATAAGACGCTACTTTTTCATAAAAATCTTTATCTAAAAATAGACGTGCGTCTTATACACGGGGGCCGCGGTTTTGAAAGTGCTGATACCATTGCAAACTAGCCTCAAGGATTGCAGAGACAAGATAACAGTTCTCCTCCACTCATAAATCTTTTGAACCTGACGTGAGCTGTTGCTGGGGAGATCGTGTAGGCAGTGCCCAGAGCGGTAATGTCGGAGCATTCTGTGACCATAAAAATGTCAGAAAGTGAAAAACAACCTGTAAACTCTCTAAACTCATGGTATGGTGTCAAACAAGAGGTGATTGTGAAGTCCTTCAAGAAATGTGGAATCAGCAATGCCATGGACGGAACTGAGGATGATCTTGTATATATAGACAGTGACTCAGCAGACAGCAGTGATGCAGCAGAAGTTGAAGAAACTGATATGTTTGAAGCTAAAAAGTGATGAAGAAACCAGTGATGCAACAGAGGCTGAATAAAGTGATTGGCTCAGAGGTAAGTGTGATGCATAATATCATTTAAAATATTGATTTCTGAATTTAGGGTAAGAAAAGTTGGGGGCGTCTTATACATGGGGGCGTCTTATAGACGGAAAAATACGGTACTTGCTTAGGGACACAACTGCTTGGTTTCCATACAGCTTTAGGGAAGATTTATGTACTAGTCCTCTGTTCTTGTTTTCTTGATGCTCTACAATACTTGTACTGCTTGTAATGTTTGAAAAGTCTTTAAAGAAAGGATTTACAAAAAAAAAAAAATAGCAAGCCCAAACAAGCAGCAGATCCAGACAAACTGGCTGCTAAATTATCAAGCAAATATAAAACTTCTGAAAAAATCTTAACCATCCCCCTCTACCACACACCATTTTTGACCTGTTTTAGCTCCCTGGGCAATAGTGAGACTCAAGTGCAGGGAAGCGGCAGTGCTTAAACAGTACAGAAGTATTATAGGAATGTCAAAAACAAGTTTTTTTGTATTCACTGTAAAATCCTTTTCTCCGAGTTCATTGAAGGGCACAGTTGAGATTTTAATTTCTGACCATATAGAACCACCTTCAGAAATAGGGCACTATTAAAAAAATAAACAAAATAAACAAAGCACATCCTAGGGGTGGCCGAATCTCCCCTAGAGACAGCTAAGCTAGTCATATGCTGTAATTAAAGAAAAGCTGGTCACAGACAAAAAAAAAACAGAAGGGAGGATGTTGTGCCCTTCAATTAACTCAGAGAAAAGGATTTTACTGGGAGTACAAAAATCCAATTTTTTTCCCCGTTCATTGAAGTGCACAGATGAGGTCTTATTCTCTGACCATAGGGATGTCCCAAAGCAGTGGTTCGCGTGGGGTGGGAAAAACAAACAATTCCCCCAAAGCAGAACAGCACAAGCGGGATATGAAAGATACAAATGGATATGGAACCTACCTCATATGAGGGATGCCCTATCCGAATAACATGCAAGGGCCAGGCCCATCCAAATAGCAAATATTCTCCTGAGGTACAGGTGTTAACCCAAGGCGAGGGACCATGTCCTGGCTGAGGCAGAATTATTTTTTTTTAAAACAAGAAGGAAAGGGGACTCTAGGCCTCACCACCACACCATTCCTTTAAAGGACCAGAGAAATCTCATAGTACAAAGCCATCAGCTCAGATAAAAATGTTTTACAGAGGTAATGGCAAGCAGTAATACAACCCAGGAAACAGAAGTACCTAGAGACCTAAACTGAATTCCAAATAAATCACAGGAGGGTAACCCAAAGAAAACACAGAGTACACCCTAGGCAAAAGCCTAAAAAAAAATGGAAAGCTAGCAGTAATAGGATTGCAAAAACTAAGATGCACCCCTGACTGAACTCCAGTGCAATATGAAGACAAAATGGACCTAAACCAGGACAGGAATCGTTCCCAGCAAACTTTCCATGGGTGAGAGATCCTCCCTCACAACAGGCAAAATTAAAAACGTTGCACCTGTGCAAGGATAGACCATGCAGGGACCAACAATCCTGCTAAACCTCTGTCATCAAGACCAGGGCTGCAATGGCCTAGGCTTAAAAATCAGCAACCTGAAGCAGAATGTAAATGTAGACTATGGAATCCAAAAACTGAAATGTCTGCGGAAGACCATGAAGCAGTCACCAGTAGTGGGGCAAGTCGGAGATCCACAGATGCCAGGTCCAAACTGGAACTATGAAGAGCCAGGAATGCCCTACATTCCGATACAATGGGGACCCAGGGGTCCCCATCTGCAAGGCAGCCCTGGGAGGTGGTGTCAGTGATTTGAAGGGTCTTTACAACCCATAAAAGCTTATGCTAAATTGGCCCCGCATAAAGCAGATGCTAACTCTCTCAAATCTGAAGATACCGAGAAACAGATTAAAATGCAGCAATATCCGTCTGGCCAAACACGCCAAAGGCACTAATTCCACTAACTTTGAGGAGAAATAGCTACTTGAGGTCACTGGCACGAACGCCTCTCTCCTTTTTTGTGCTGTAGAAAGGGGCCACAGGGTCCCCATCTGCCATTCACCACCAGGAAACCCTCTGAAACCCTGCCTTGTTCACCTTCTGAACTACAGGAGATGGAAAAAAAAACATCCTTCATAGATACAGAGCATTAAAAGATGTCTCCTTTAATGGAAACAGAGTAATGCTGATCCCAGATTTCTCCACTGAAGTCTGAAAATGCAGAGCCAAATATCAAGAAGTCAAGAAAAACCTGCAACAGCTCCAGCTTCAATGCTATACCTTGCCAGGCAATTTGTGGTGGCTAACAATCCTAAGGCTATCCTCACCGCACACCAAACTGATGTACCCCATCTTGCTGGGTCCTATTAACATGCGGAAAGCACCACAATCTACCCAAAGAAGAAATATGCTACCAGCACACTTTTAAACCTTGATCCAACAAATAAATGCCTTTATAGACATTTATTCATTATGTCAAAAAGCAACATTTCAGAACCTCGCAAGGTCCCTTCATCAAAAGTGACCTTTTGTGACCCTTCATCAGGCACAAGTGAATTCAACCAGAGGGATCTCAGGTCATTCTCTTTTAGCAGTCACGACTGTTCCCAGTGGGCCAGGTGTATGCTTTATTTGACAAATGGTTCCCTTCCAGCTATAACTATTTCAGTCTCACCCCTCTGTGAAATCCAAATTATCTTTTCTTGAGATCAATTACACCACGGCCCCACAAGGGGTGATTTGGGACACCTTAAAAGCATATTTGTTGGGGCCTTCTTATTAAAGAGGTTAGCTCCATTAAATCTGCCACCAGACAAAAGGAGTCTTATCGGCCCACTTCATTGCTTCCCACAGACTTAAACATTCTAGCCAAACTAGTTGCCTATAGGCTGAACAAAGTCATAACTATAATAATTCACTTTGACCAGAACGTCTTTATGCCCAAACTTTTCACAAGTATTAGGCAGGTATGTCTAAACATGCAAGCATTTGTGAAAATTACTGGTAAAAGAGAACTGTTGGCCTTGGATGCTGCCAAAGCTTTTGACAGCATTGAGAGGGAGGTTATCTGGGTTTGGTGACAACTTTTGCAAATGGATTAAACTGGTATAAGCACGCCATTTGGCCTATTACCTTCTCCACCAATATTCATGACTTCATCTTGCTAAACCTCATTCCTTGAGGGCTTGTTCCCGACCAGATGTCAGGAGCAGATCTGCAAACGCAATGCAGTGCATTTTTGCCCAGTTTTTACCGAGATTTTATTGGTTTTTGTTTTTTTTTAAATAGCTTAAAATAGGCTTTCAGGTGGTGTCCGGTTCATTTGCATGCGTTTCCATGCATTCCAGACCAGAGATAATGAGACAGGCAGTATTTTTTTTGTCTGGACCGGAACGGACTGCACTGGTGTGAACAGAGCCCAGAAATACCATAGGGATACAATTGAATGCTTTTTTGGTCCGGGAACAACAAGCTGTTCTTGTCTGGACATGGTGTGAACAAGCCCTTAGTGTCCAAATTTAAAGCTAAATGCCCCTCTTGGTGTAAGATATTTATCTTCATCTTGGGTTGCGTGAATTTACTTAAAATTATCTGGATGCCTCAATTACTATACTTTCTTCATAACTCCTAGTTGGATGCCTCTTAGATACTTTAAGAAATGTTGCTGGCATCAATACAGATCTTGGAGTAGATTTACTAAAGGCAAATACTGCGTTATGTTCAGAGGGCGCCTGCAAAGTAGAAAAGATGGGCTTGCAGCGCTTAATCCGTGGCTTTATTTTATCACTGCACAACTACAACTCGTGGGTTGGGAGCAGCTCACCCCATCTAGGATACTTTTGTGCCTGTTTTGAAACATTAACCAAACACATTCTCTGGAAGCCCACTTTTATTCTGAAGCTTTTGTACACCTACTCACTCCTGCTGATGGGATTGGTCTGGGCAGTGGCAAACGGACGGCAAGGGATCACTGGTTATGCATAATTGAATCACCTTTAGTCTAATGAGCTATTACTTGAAGTTCTGAAATTGCATGGCATCCAGAGATGGACTAAAGCCAGTATACTCACCATATCCCATTTATGCCTACACCATGGTTTTGAAATCACATAAACAGTTTCAAACTAATTTTCCTCTAGATCAAAAGATGTTCTATCAATATTTCCAACTCGGTCATGCATTTTTTTTGTGCAGAATAAACACACACTGACTGTTGCCATCTCTGCTACCCCGTATCTGATACTATTGTTAGGGCTGAGGACACTAAGGAGCTTATTCCTGTGCTCTACAGGCATTTGTCAGCTAAATCCACACATTCCAGGCAGAATGATAATTTACACACCGCACTGCAGGGTGTGTAATTTATCATTAAAAAGCTGGGCGTTATGTTCAGAGGGCGCCTGCAAAGTAGAAAAATCTTACCTTGCAGCACTCTGTCCCTTGCACAGAATGCTCAGCTTCCAGGCACTTGAGAGAGGGGGAAATGTGACCCAAGCTATACAGCACTCCAGTTGCATCACCTGCACCTCTTTCCTATCCTCCATTCACAAAACGTCTTGTATTTTTTTTTTAAAGAATACAAGACATTCTGTGATTGGAGGAGGAAAGACGATGTCACATACCTGCTCCCTCTTCTCCTTTAATCACAGAATGTCTTGTATCCTTTAAAAAACGAAACAAAAAAATTACATTTTCTGAATCAAGTATAGTGAAGAGGGCAAGAAATGAGACTGGAGCGCTGTATAGCTCCGGTTGCTCTTCAGTGTCGGAAGCTGGGCGTTCTGTGCAGGGGAGGACAGTGTGCTGCACGGTAATATTTATCTACTTTGTATCCGCCCTCTCCGCATAACACCCAGCTTTTTAATGATAATTTATACACCCGGTGCGGTGTGTAAATTATCATTCTGCCCAGAGTGTGACTTTAAATTTATACTTATGTTCTCCCTTCTTTGCAAGCAAAAATGGGAAAGCAATCATGGTCTAATTTCTGATGGATCTTGGGATGATATTCTGCAGACAGTCCATAACCTTATCCCCCCTCTCACAGACTGACACAATTATTTATACTACATAGGGTGTCTTGCACACGTGAACACTCTAACAAATTGGTCTGCATCCCAACTCCTGATGCAGCAAATGCAGTCAACCTCAAGGAAATCTGATTCACTTGCTATGGTGATGCCCAAAGCTTAGAAGATACTGGGTAGGAGTTTTCACAACTCTTAATGGTGTTATGGGTACCGCCTTACCTCAAGACCATCTTACTTGCATTTTGGGTTATTATGACGCCCTCCTCTCTAGATAAATATACTTTTATGGCGATTACAAGACTGCTTTATGCTACTCACATGATGTTGGCCATTAGAGTCTCTCTGTCTCCTCCCTCTAATGAGGAATAGCTATGAGAGCTGGACAGATGCATCTTGTTTGAAAACAGTGGGAAAGGTTTCACTGCGGCAACATAATTGAGTTCACCTGGATTGTTCAGACCATAATTATGGTGATTCCAGTTTATATATAAAGTCTTGTTACACTCCTGACTCCACAGCCCTGATGAAGTCACAAGGAGACAAAATGTACGTCAAGTAGAGCCTGGAATGTACCGATCATGTTTTGATACAAAGGAGGAATGTGTAAACCTTATATTTGAGACTGCTGTCGTTGATGCATTTTATACTTGATTTTATGTAAGTAGATTTTTAATAAATATGCTGTTTTATATCATTGATGGGCACTATGGAGCCTTCTTTCCATGTTTAATATGCACCCAGCACGCTGAGGGATATTTATACAGAGACTCTGAAAACTTGGTCATAATCATCTGTACAGACACGATATAGTGGGCCATTACCAAGGAGGAAGAGGTGTTCTCTGCTAGTCCAACTTTGCAGCCGCCTGGGTCTTTCCCGTCCGACTTTATACATCAAGTGAAAGGGGATTTACATTATTTGACCTTTTGTCTGTAGCAGCACTTAAGCAGATTGGTGATCGGGAACTGCTGGAGATAACTTTTCACATTGAAGCTGTACATGCATCGTTGAACTACTCATTTTGGGACACTTAAATATCACTTTTTTTGCAGGTATAAATTCAATGCACTTCATCAATTAAGATATTTATATGGATATAAGCATATCTTAATTTGATCACATTTACATTTATGTGACACATATGAACTAGTATTTATTTTCTGACATGTTATAGTGTTACAGTGCGGCACATTGTTAATTTTTTTTAATTATTCCTTTATTTGTTGGATCGGTGCTCGCTGTTTAGGTCACTTGTTTCTGGCACAAAGTTTTTTAATTCTTATAAGTTGTTTGAAAACCGTACTTATTCTTTCCAAAATGCTTTGAAAACATCTGGTCTTGCTGGTTAAGTCATAGTGCTCATAGCACTGCTTAATCAATATGCTTGGTCAATGCTTTGTACTACCCTCACAGTATTTATTGTATTCGCTCTGCCGTTTTCCTAATCGTTTTCATGGCTGGACTTGTCCAATTGTGTTATATATGACACACCCTACTTCTTTGCCTAAATTGCAATGTTGTGCTTTTGCTCTATTTCGCAAAAACGTTTGCAAAGAATAAAATCTTAATTAAAAAAACGGTTAGACAAGAATATTACTTTAGTGTAAATTTATATTCACCAACTTGTATACCTTTGCATAACTTTCCGCTAAGAAACTTGGATTTTAATGATCATTGCTGTAAAGTAGGTCTAGTACTGCTTGCTCAAACAATGGCATATGAGATGTTAAAAGGGTTTGTAACAGTAAAATCTTTTGTGACCTATTACCTGACTATTCTTATCACAAACATGTTTACTTCTCTTGGGTATCAAACATTTGAATCATTTAAACAGGTCAACTCTGTTTATGGAATTTCTACTATGCAATGCTGGCCCGGTGACATCTGAAAGTCCATGCAAAGGCATTAACAGAAACTTTTATTTTAATTTCTGGAAGTCTGCACACGCAAATAAACTGGTTAAAATTAACAATCACATGTGAGGCCCCATTCACACTGCGCGATTTGCAAATCGCGCGATATCGCGCAAATGCTTGCATTGCAAAGAATGGAATCGCGGGAAAATCCGCTCCAAAAAGGGTCCTGCTGTAGCGACGCACGACCCGCGACAGCAGGACCCTTTGCCCCATTGCCTTGCATTGGAGAGCGATATCGCGCTCTAAATTGCCGCGATATCGCGGGAATTACCGCGCGATAAATCGCTAAATGTGAACGGGACCTGACCTGTCCAAGCAATTTTCTTCAATTAAGCTTGACCCAACTCGTAACATTTCCTTGTGCAGGAATTTCTTAGGCAATGAGGAGGCATTAAAGACTGACAAAAGCATTTACCATACACAGTGTTATTTTGAAAATCACTGGGAGCAGGTGCTAATTGTTCCCTTTTCTAAGAGAGAAAAGGGAATACATATTTATTAACGCATGTGCATCTTTCCGCTGGTTTGGCTAGAAAAAAAATTGTTGGTTTCTAGCAGGGTAACAACATGATCAAGAACAAGATGTGATATAAGCCATTATATTTGGTGAAGTTTTTGCCTGTCTATAGTTAATTAACTTGTTATAACAGCATTTATCAAATGTTTCAAATAGTAAATGAGGAATCCAAAGAAAACAAAGAGAAAATAAAGCCAAGCATGTAAACTTTACATAGTGTTTTCAAATGTAGCTCTTAGTCAGAAGACATATGAGATCTTTCGCTCACAAAGGCTTGTGAACAAAGTAGCTGGAACTAAATGGAGTTGAAACATTGGAGTGTAATCAAAAGTAGTTTAAATGTGGGGGGGGGGGATATTTTTGTGTGTGCATTCTTAGGAGTTACAGGGCTGTTTTTCATACTTTATTTTATAGATTATTTTACTGGCCAGGGGTCTAGAAGTTCACAATTCCCTCCACAATATCTTCAATCCGTCTCTCTCAGAGGGACGGGTTGTTATCTCTAAGGCCTGGTTCACACCTGGGCGTTTTACAGCGCGTTCCTACGCTCTGTAAAACGCTCAACATGTGAAAACCAATGATTGCCTATGGGCATGGTTCCCACCTGGGCATTTTACAGCGCATAGGAACGCACTGCAAAATGCCCTACGCCCAAAGAAGTACAGGAGCTTCTTTGGGGCGTATTTGCCGCGCGTATCCATTCGGATACAGCCAGGTAGCCCTCGGAAACGCGCATATTTGATACGCCTAGGTGTGAACCCAGCCTAAACTGCAATCAGCAGTTTCCCCCTCCTCCCCCTCCCCTCTGAGAGAGCAAAGATGAGTCATCAGCACAGCTTCTCAGAGCCCCTGTGTTAAAATATCCTGTCACTTGTCCGGTTCTATAGACTTGTCTCTGTGTCCTGTGTCTCTCTCAGATCTCCCCCTTACCCTGGGTCACATTTACTGTCTGCTGCCCCAAGTCCTGGTTCCCCAATGTCCCCCTCCCCCCACCATTCTTTTCATTTACAGATATGACTACTAGAACAGATAAAAAGACATTGGAGGGTAATTGATCAAAATTGGAGCAAACAGAATCTGGAGCCGTTGCCAATGGCAACCAATCAGCTTCTCTCTTCAGTTTGTTCCGTTAAGATTTGAAAATGAGAGATAAGCTGATTTGTTGGCATGCACAGCTGCTCCAGATTTTGCCTGCTCCAGTTTCAATAGATCCCCCACTGTGCAGTGTCACCGGGGATGTGCGGGGTCACTGGAAATTGTTTGGTGTCACCGCACATAGGCTCTCCGCACATCCCCGGTGACACCATACAATCTCTGGTGACCCCGCACATCCTGGTGACCCCGCACATCTCCGGTGACCCCGCTTATCCTTGGTGACACTGCATATCTACGGTGACACCATAAATCTCTGGTGACACCGCACATCCCCGGTGAAACCGCACATCCCTGGTGACACCACACATCCCTGGTGACCCCGCACATCCAGGTTTCTCCATGTCCCCCCCTCCCGTCCCCCCACCATTCTTCTCATTTACAGATATGACTGCTAGAACAGATAAAAAGACATCGGGGGGAATTGATCAAAAATGGAGCAAGCAGAATCTGGAGCATGGCAACCAATCAGCTTCTCTCCAGTTTGCTCAGGTAAGATTTGAAAATGAAAGAGAGAAGCTGATTGGTTACCATGCACAGCTGCTCCAGTATTTGCCTGCTCCAGTTTTGATAGATCCCCCCACTGTGCAGTGTCATCGGGGATGTGCGGGGTCACCAGAGATTTATGGTGTCACCGGGGATGTGCGGAGAGCACATGTGCGGTGACACCAAACAATTTCCAGTAACCCCGCACATCCCCGATGACACTGCACAGTGGGGGGATCTATCAAAACTGGAGCAGGCAAATACTGGAGCAGCTGTGCATGGCAACTAATCAGCTTCTCTCTCTCATTTTCAAATCTTACGGAACGAACTGAAGAGAGATGCTGATTGGTTGCCATGGGCAACGGCTCCAGATTCTGTTCACTCCAATTTTGATCAATTACCCTCCAATGTCTTTTTATCTGTTCTAGCAGTCATATCTGTAAATGAGAAGAATGGTGGGGGGAGGGGGGACATTGGGGAACCTGGACTTGGAGCAGCAGAGAGTAAATGTGACCCAGGATAAGGGGGAGATCTGAGAGAGACACATGACACAGAATCTCCTGTCACTTGTCCTGTTCTATAGACCTCTCTGTGTCCTAACACTCACACAGACACAGAGCTATGACTCATCCCTTTTCACAGAGCGGAGAGGGGGGGAGAGGAGAGGGAAAACAGCTGATTGCAGTCTAGAGATAACAACCGGACTGAGAGAGATGGATTGAAGCTATTGTGGAGGGAATGTCAGCACACACCTGCATCCCCTCCTCCCCCCCGGGCTGACATGCCGCTTCTCGCACAGCCGCTCCCCCGGGCTTACAGACTCACCGGGCAAAACGCCGTCCACTCCAGGCCGGTGCCGCCCTCAGCGAATCTGCTGCTCCAGGCAAACGCCTTGTTTGCCTCACGGCAGATACGCCCCTGCTTACAAAAGGTGGAAATGTCCTTTAAGCCCTCAAAACAAATTTGTTACAGTGTTAATGAGGAGGTAGAGACTCAGCTCCTTACACACATAGAAAGGGCTGCAAGGACTAAGACAGTGGTAATAATGGGTATTTTAACTACCCTGACACAGCTGGAACAGTAAAAGGGCGGAAATTTATAAACTCATTGCAAAACAATTTTATGGTAGTGTATAGAAGCCCCAACTAGAAATGATGCACTGCTGGATCTGTTAATCTCAAACAATGCGGCGTATATAACAAATGTTCATATAAAAGAAAATCTGGCTAGCAGACTTTCACCTGTTTGGTCCCCTGAAAGCAGCCATATGAGGACAAAGATTTACCTCTAATGACGAAATGAAGACAGCGGTGCATTTGTGGCTCACAGCTCAGTCTAAAACATTAATGAGGGAATACGAAAGCTTGTTGACAGAAGGACAAAGTGTATTGAAAAGCAAGGAGATGTCGAAAAATTGTGTATTTGTCTTTTCTAAAAGTTGATTCAAATAAATTATGCAGCCAGAGTGTAGATAATTTTTCACTCACCCTCATATATTAATAGTAAAAAGGTCAGGTCTGAGCATGTAGGCCCCTGACAAGATAACACCAAGTTTGCGACTGAGGAAAAAGCAAAGGCAAATCTATTAAATACCTTCTTCAGCTCTGTGTATACAAAGAAACATGGTGAAACTCAATTCCATAATGGTGATGACAGTGTTGCAGCCTCTAAAGAAGTAAAATGGCTCAAAATTGATATCATCCAGAAACAGTTCCACAATATTAAAAAGGTGAACAAAGCACCTAGACCTGTTGACTTACACCCACGCATCCTCATTGAGCCTTATTATTTCAAAGCTATTGTATCTAATTCTTGTGACTTGTTTTATTCTTTATTTATAAAGTCAAAGTATTACAATATCTCACAAACTCTGCAAAAAAAAAAAAGAAAATGTTGATGGAAGAAGAAGCAAATAAGTACAACATGAAAGGTGATAAAGAACATAAGTAGTAAACAAAGTAAGCTATCCAGAGAAGAAAAAATAAGTATCTATTCATATAACTTACGATTAATACATTATCAATTTTGGAATATATTATCAATATGTTATCAATTTGGGACGCCAAGGGTCCAATAGGAGGCGTCATGAGCTGCATCGGAAAGTATATAATCGTGGTTAGCTGCAAGTTGTTGTAAATTATGATTGAAGTAGATATATTAGGGGTATATTCCGGGTGTATGCTCAAGCAAATAACAAACTCTTCCCCCACAAACAATAGGCAAAAAGGGAGAGCCATATGTTAATGGGATTGATAAGATGCTTAGTGGCACCAGCAGAGTCTTGTATTTGTGATTACATATAAACAATGCAAGTGGTGTCAAACAATAGGGCAGAGGACAGCTGAAAGCATTTCAAAGGAGATGCAATTGTTACAGGGTAGATGGGAATGAAGAATTGTTTGGTAACAACAAGATCAAAAGGTTTTTCTCTGGTCAATCAGCTTCTTCCACATTTTAGTGAATGAGGAAAATGGGTATATCAAGGAGAGACTGAAATGGGGTAGGAAGAGAGAGAGAAAGAGGGAGAGATGGTATAGAGAAAGGTACTCACTGGGAATCTTCATTAATTTACTTTATTTTATTATTACTCTGTATTACTCTGTTGGACTGTTCCTGTTCATCTGCTTTTGTTGGATTAAACGCTACTCTCTGGAAAAGAGCTGAGGTTGCCTGGATTTTCACAACGCACATAAATATATATATTTGGGTAGATATATATTTATACTTCCCGCCACATATATTTGATCACTACACAAGTGAAATAATATTCAAAATAAATAACGCTAAGGGGGAAAAAAAAAAGAAGAGGAAGCTTTGCACTTTAAGGAAATGACAAGAGGGTGGAAAGTCATCCAATAGTACCACGTTTTTAAGTACCTTTCATGTCTGTTTTGGGATGCAAGAACCAGGTCCTCCATTTGCCTAGTTTCCTCCATCCCACATAGCCACAGAAACGGAAGGTGAGGAAGGATTCCTCCATAGGCTTGGGATACAGACCTTAGTCGCATCCAGAAGATGGTAGACCACTGAGAGTGAATCAATTCTTTTGGGCATAGGTGAATTATGCAATAAGAAAAAAGATGGATCGTTGGGAAGATCAGAATCCATGAATTTTTATTAATAGCACAGACTGAGGTTCCAGAATGTATGGAATAAGGTACCTACCTCTGAGTTGCATCTCCAACAAACATAGGAAGTCCCACGGTAGCACTTGTTCAAGAGTGCCATTCCCAGTGGGTCAAGAAGGGGGCTTTAGATTACGCTATGTAACTTATACAGTCCAAATACTAGGCAAATATAATGTTTTAGATCTGTCTTCTCGAAATTGTCCTCTATATTCCATCAATATATGATTATTGGTGGCGATTTTAATGTGCTTTTGTCCCCAATTCTTGATAGATTGGGGATTGTTGGAAGTCCAACCCCTGGGGGTACAGTAAGACTCGCACACCAATTTCAACTCTTGCTTAAACGATACGCTTTGTTCGATGTCTGGAGAACTCGGAACCCAACGGACAGGCAGTTCACTTTTTACTCCAACGCTCATGAAACTCACACTAGAATAGATCGCTTCCTAGTTAACGCTGTAGCTCTACGCGCCACTGTTGTCTCAGATATTACTTCTATTACCTGGTCTGATCATGCCCCCATAGTTCTTTCGGTCCGTTTGTTCCCTCCCCCGGTAAAATTCTATAACTGGCGATTAAATGATTGGCTACTCAAAAATGAAATAACTAAATCCCAACTAGAAGTATCTTTGCTTGATTATTTTTCCTTGAACAAAGGCACTGTGGACCTTCCCAGCACTCTGTGGGAAGCTCACAAAGCGGTTATGAGAGGTTGCTGTATAGCCCTCTCTAGTAAACTTAAACGTGACTCACAGCTTCAACGTAAATCGCTAGAAACCCAACTTGGAGCTCTCCAACAGCGGTTGGCATCTACCACCTCTTTTCATTTACTTCGGCGTATTCTTTTTGTTCTATCCCAATTGCAACAATTAGATATATCAGCGGTGGATAAATCGATGCTCTCTGTAAAACAGAAATTCTATGAAAGAGGTAACAAACCCCATACTATGCTAGCCCAAAAGCTTAAAGCAGACCAGGCTCAAAACTCTACGCATCCCATCAGGGACAATAATGGTACTGAACAGTTTAGCCCTGATAAAGTGGCTGCTACCTTCCATGCTTACTACACTCGTCTTTATAACATACAAGACCCTGCATTTGACCTTGATGACCTCACTTTAAAAACCCCTTATTATGGACTATCTCACTGAATATCTCTCTCCCCACATCTCACAAGAAAACCTACAACTTCTTAATCACCCTATTACATCTGAAGAACTGGCCTTAGTAATTAAATGTTTGCCTAATGGTAAGGCCCCAGGCCCAGATGGCCTCCCCTACTTGTATTACAAAACCTTTAGTCATATTCTTATTCCACACTTGTTGACATTATACAATGATTTCCTAGCAGCTTCCCCTATTCCCACTTCTATGCTTGTTTCTTATATTACAGTTATTCCCAAATTTGTTAAAGACCATCTGGAATGCTCCAACTATCGACCGATTGCCCTCTTAAATTCAGACTTAAAATTGTTTTCTAAATTGTTGGCACTACGACTTGGTCCTTTTCTCTCTTTCTTGATACATAGGGACCAAGTAGGCTTTGTCTCAGGCAGACAAGCTGGAGACAACACAAGACGAACGATAGATATTATAGATATTCTGAATATCTCAGAAACAGAATCCTTGATTTTGAGTCTTGACGCCGAAAAGGCATTCGATCGTCTTAGCTGGCCATTTCTATTTTCCACCTTAGAACACATAGGGATACGGGCACCCTTTTTAGATGGTATTACTAATCTTTATTCTACAGCTCTGCAGCTATTAAAATTCCTTTTTCACTATGCTCTTTTTCCCCCAATACGTAACGGCACCCGACAGGGCTGTCCCTTATCTCCTTTTCTATTTGCTCTCGGTATTGAACCACTGGCGAATCATATTAGGAGTTCTCCAGACATCTCAGGCGTACGAGTTAAAGGACGTGTTTTTAAACTTTCCCTTTTTGCAGATGATATTTTATTGACCTTGACTAAGCCCCTTATCTCTTTACCAAATCTACATAGGGAATTGTCTAATTATTCATTTATATCAGGGTATAAACTAAATTCAACTAAATTTGAGGCAATGCCAATTTACATCCCCCAGAAAGCGTTGTCTTTCCTCCAGTCCTCTTTTGCGTATAATTGGAAATTTGGTAAACTAAAATATTTGGGTATCTACCTCACCCCTCGGATGACTTCTCTATACAAGACCAATTTTGTCCCTTTGTATCGGGAAATTAGAGATCTTCAAAGATGGAGACCATATCGTTTGTCCTGGATTGGCAGAATGGTATCAATTAAAATGACGATTCTGCCTAAATTGCTTTATTATTTTGAGACATTGCCTGTCAAAATTTCTACACACGATCTTAAAGCCTTGCAACATTTGCTCATTCAATTTACATGGAATACCTCTGGTCATAGAGTTGCCAGGTCAGTGTTAGTAGCCCCCAGATCACAGGGTGGCTTGGCAATTCCCGGACATATTTAATTATTATTTAGCGGTTCATTTACGTCATTTGGCTTCCTGGTCCTCCTTACACCCGCCCAACAGGTGGGCAGAAATAGAAAATCTTTGGATCTCTACATTACACTTAAACTCCCTTCTATGGTCTATTTCCCAGCCTGTACAGGCACCTTCGCTTTTATCAACTATGCAGCATACTAAAGACATCTGGCGTCTCGCAGGGCCTAAATTTAATCTTACCTCACCTACTACCTTTATGAGATAATTTTTATACACGCCCCTTCTGCCTGCTACCCTTAATTATCATACTGCTCGCCCCTGGCTGGACCACTCCCTTTTTCGCTTTAGAGATATTGTTCATAACTTGGATGGGACTTTACTGCCTTTTCATACCCTGCAAACTCGGTTTAATCTACCAACTGGATCTCTTTACACATTTCTTCAGATCAAACACTTTGCATACACAGTCTCTACTTCTCTCACCTTCTCGCCATTAACTCCATTTGAAAAACTGTGTTTAAAAATGGCCCATTTTGTAAACATTTGATATCGGATATTCATTTCCATTTGTACTTTATATCAGGAAAATCAGTACAAGATTCTCTACCACTGGTACCGTACCCCAGACTTATTGCATTACATGAATCCTTTGCTGCCATCTGTGTGTTGGAGATGTACGACCTCAAGGGGTAGTTTACTGCATATATTCTGGGACTGTCCCAAGATACGACCCTTCTGGAAGCGTACAATATTATTACTTAAAACGTTAGTTGATGAGACTATACCAGAAGACCCTGTATATCTACTACTGGGCCTTCCCATTCCACGCTTCTTGAAAACCACCTCCAAACTTATTAATCTAACAGCAGCTAAATGCATTATAGCTTTAAAATGGCGACAATCCATTCCTCCATCTTATGCAGATTTGCTGCGAAGGATTCATGATATTTATAATCTGGAATATTTAACGGCTCGATTGCAAACCATTTCCAGATTTGAACAGGTGTGGTCCCCATGGCAATCTCTGGAGGGTTCCAATGGCGTTGCTTCCCTACTTGAAGTTTTCCTTTCCCCGTGACGACGAGATATGTATTTTTTGTTGTTTTGTTTCTCGAATATATTATTAATTACATTGAAAATGTTCTTTATTTTAAGCCTATGTTCATGTTGATTTATATCCTTTGTACTTATGCAAAACCTGAATAAAAAGTAATTAATCTAAGAAGGGGGCTTTAGCAGAAGAGGCCGGAGAGGAGGGTGTAAATGCTAGAGAGGGTATGTCTGATAGGTCCTTTGTAGTCACATAATCTTTTAAAAAGAGTCAACCAATGATCAAAGTTCCCTGGGGGTGGCAATGTAAGTACAAAGTGTTTAATTGAAGTGCTTTCCAGAAGTCCACCACGAAAAGGACCCACGGGATCAGTCAAGACTTCAACATAAGGCCAAGAGCACCCCCCTTATAAAATGAGAAATCTGAAAAATGTATTTGATAAACAAAGGACAGAAAGGGCACACACACACAGTGTAGCGCCAATCAGAGGGTAGTTTTTTTTTTAAAGATGAAGGAATAGAAGCATAGCACCATGGAGATCTAAAGAGAGGGACTGGCGATACGGTCTCTTCCAGGATGACCCATTGTTTGGTGGGTGAGTGTCTGCACCAGTCTATAAGCCTAGCCAGGTGCCCAGCAATGTAGTATTTTAACAAGTCAGGAAGAGCCATACCACCGGAATATTTAGGCACTGTTAAAAGATTGTGTTTTACCCACGGGTTATGATTTGCCCATATTTTGTCAGGAGGGAATTGACTTGATGAAGGAATTTGTCTGGGATACGTATGAGAAGTGCCTGTAAGGGGTAAAGGAATTTGGGTAGAATGGACATTTTTACGATATTGCCGAACCAGGAGAAGGTGCCAGACTGCCACTTAGAGAGTACTGTCTGGACTTATGTCAAGTGGAATAAGGATACCCCAAAATATTTGAGGGCTGAAGTTAGCCAGTGAAATTTAAAGTTGCTGTATCAGCAAGAGATTCGAGCAGGGAAATTCCCATCGCAGATTTACTGAAGTTAATCTTTAGACCTAAATTGTCTCCATTTATTGCAAATTCTTTCATGAGGTCAGGAAGTTAGAGTAATGGATTGGTAAGAGAAAAAAATCAAATCGTTCAGGCAACCCTGTCTGGTACAGTTTGAGATGGAAAATGGATCAGAGAGAACACCATTGACCTTAGCCGAGGCAGTTGGCACGGAGAGCGTAGAACAAATCCAGGAGAGCATGTTGCCTCTCAGATCAATGTGTTTAAGTGTGGCAAAAATTCCAGGAGACCCTGTCAAAAGAATTTTCGGCGTCAGTAAAAAGACAGGGTGTCCTGGAAGAGGCTGCATGATGGACCAACTGTAACACTTCAATGGTATTCTCGTGGGCTTCCCTCGATAGGATAAAGCCAACCTGGCCAAAATGTAACAAGGAGGGCGCATGGGGTGGGGAATCAACCTTGTTGCAAGAACCTTAGTAAATAATTTGAGGTCTGTATTTAGAAGGGAGATAGGATAACTGGCACAGGAGTTGGGGTGTTTGCATTCTTTTGGGCCTACTGTAATCTGGGTGGATAGGGAGTCCCTAGAGGAATCAAGAGGAAATGGTACTGGCATTTAGAGCATGTACAAAATAGGGGATAATGTGGGAAAGAGAAGTTCGTAGTAGTAAGTCGTAAAACCGTTCAGGTGACTTCCCTGGTTTGGAGAGAATTTCAGACACCCAAATAAACATGAGAATGCCTAAACATTTGTAATTGCAACAATTTTCTGTGCAAAGTGGTGCATTATCTGACCAACATGCAGGGGTACCAATATTTTTGTCCGTGACTGTATCAATATGTGAGTACGACCTATGCGGTCTGGAATAGAAAGTGTAGTCTTTGACAGTCTGGTGATGTAGACACCAAATATTAGGGATGCACCGATACCGATACTAGTATCGATATCGGTGCCGATTCCGAGTATTTGGGCAAGTACTCGTACTCGCCCAAATGCTCCGCTGCCTAGCACGGGTACTTCCGGTATCAGGAAGCCGGGCAGCGCGTCATTACACGCTGCCCGGTTTCGCTATTGACCGGAAGCTGGCCTCGTGAGGTAAGGTTACCTTACCTTAGTATGTGTAGCCTGTCATCCCACGGGGCCACTCCAGGGAGAATGTGGCCTTCGTCCGGTACCCAGCCCGGGCCGTCCAATCAGGAAGCCGGGCGCCGTCTAATGACACGACACCCTGCTTTCTGATTGGCCGGGAAGCTGGCTTCATGCTCCCTCATCATCTCATGACAAGAGACCATGGAGCCGGCCTCCCGGCCAATCAGAAAGCAGGGCGTCGCGTCATTACACGGCGCCCGGCTTCCTGATTGGCCGGCTACGGCTGGGTATCGGACGAAGGCCGCGTTCTCGCTGGAGAGGCCCCGGGGGATGACAGGCTGCACATACTAAAAGGTAAGAGGGGACTTTTTTGTTAATCGGGAAGCCGGGTGGCGACTCTTTAGACGCTGCCCGGCTTCCCGGCTAATCAGGAAGCCAGGTGGCGAGTCATTACACGCCACCTGGCTTCCTGAATGGGACTTCCGTTACTCGGTAATTACCGGTATCGGTGCATCCCTACCAAATATTAATCAACTAAATGCGAAACAGAGAATGAAGAATGCGTTCACTCGCAGCAGGGAAATAGGAAAAGAAGCCCAAAGAGAAGTCAAGAGTAGGGTCCAGAGAGACACTGAAGTCTCCCCACGAGTCTTAGAATCCCTTCAGAAAATGCAACTAATATATTTAATATTTTGTTAAGGAAATTGCACTGATTAGTGTTTGGTGCATAGCTAGCAGCAAGGGTTATTATAGTGGAACCTATACGTCCCTTCAAAAACAGATAACGGCCATCAACATCAGTCAGGCGATTGAGGAGAGACCAAGGGACCTTTCAGGAGATTGCTATAGAGACTCCCCTCGATTTCAAGGACACATTACAGAAATGGTAGGAGACTGGGAAATGAGTCCCTAAGAGACGGGACTGTCGGCTCTGAAAGGAGTTTCCTGCATTAAAGCAGAGTGGGATCTCCATCACCTCAGATTGTTAAGCAACATCCTTCATTTCTCAGGAGTATTAAGGCCTTTGGTCTTAACATGTCTCGAAGTAGAGATTAGGGAAAAGATAGACAGATTGATTAAGCAAGTTAGGAAGGGAGGGAGAGAATAGAGAGGGAATAAAAAGGAAAAGAAGAAAAAAAAAAACTACTAACGGGTGAGGGGGAGCAACTAAATGAGGTTAAAACCTCGTAAACAAGAACCCTAGACCAACAGGTCCAGAGATTGCAAGGCCCAAAGTGGGGCCAAGTCCTTGCAAGGGTTTACGGAACTAGTGGAATACATCCAGGTCCAGTGTGTAGCTTCAGGTAATGTGATAATATGCAACATGAACAACAGTTTCCATTTATAAGTATAGCATTAAAATGACATTAAACCCTCAGATTTATTAACATAAAACAATAGTGTAATGTGTGCCTTACTGTAATTCATGGCTGTTTCCCTTCTCTTTGCTGCTCTTCCTTTTAAATCTGTATCTGTTCTCCTGCTGGGCAGAACTTCTGTTTTGCAGCAGACTGCCTTGTCTCTGAAATGGATACATGGTGTCTGTGTGTAGGTTTGCAACCTGAGCCAGCACTACAGGAAGAGGCACTCAGCTGCAAAGGGAAGTTCTCCCCCAGCATGAGAAGACATGAGGATTTAAAAAGGAAGAGCAGCAAAGAGATAAGAAACAACCATGGATTACAGTAAGACACACATTACAGTATTGGTTTATGTTAAAAAATCTGAGGGTTTAATGTCACTTTAAAAAAAAAAACTAGTCAATGAGTAACAAAAAGAAAAAAAACAGGATGAATTGCAAATGAAAATCAGGTAACAAGTCAAACCAAATGACCAGAAGTGTCACTGGGGACCTCGTAGTCAAAGGATTTGTTTCACCCACGAGGAAAGATGAATTGAATAGTGTCACGCAAAGAACACATTGTTGTTACTTCTCAGAGCTGTCAACTACCCAAGTAGGATCTTATATCCATAACCAGGCCAACGGGGCCCATAGTGTCCCATCAATGTGCTAACAATTACATTAACAATCCCGTATAGAGGGAGCAATCTAGGTCACCCCTCTCACTAGTAGATGGGAAATCTCAGAGACAACATAGAATTATGGGAAGGGTCCCCCAAGTAAACATTGTGTCCTCAGGTTCGAGAAAGGGGAACTGTATGCAAATTAATACTGAATCAGACATTTAGGATGGTAAGGATCCAGTAAACCTTGCAGCCAATTCGGGACAGAAATAGGATCAGTCTGCAAAAAAGGAGAAAAACGCTGAGAGAGCCGCAGAGATCTCAGTTGAAACGAGTTATCCATTTTTCTTACTTATAAATTGGGTTTTCCCTTCCATCTAATAAGTGGCTCCACTTTCACAGGTTTTATCCAGCAAGGGTCGCAGTAGCCATCCCAAGTGCAGCGTGTCTAGATACATCGGGGGATAAGTGTATCTGAGCTCCATCAAAATTCTGGGAGCCCTTACGCCGAGCTTGACTCAATCTCTTCTTTTCTGGCATAATGATTTACCCTGCAGATAATGTCCCGGGGATGGTTTGAGCCCTGTGGACGAGGGCCCACAGATCTATGTGCTCTGTCAATTTTAACAAAAGTACCAGAAGAAACTTAAAAAGGTAGAGGTTGAACTTTATCCTTTAGGTCGTTACTGGGGGTGGATCCGGAATGCCTCGGATGCGAATATTGTTTTGCCTACCCATTATCTTGATCATCCAGAGAAAGCAGCATATTCAGCATCTGTTATTGATATTGGGCCTGGGTCTGTTCCAAGAGGGAAATCCAATCAAGAAGGTTCGAATTATTCTGCTCGACCTCCGTCAATTTGGATGAGAATGTCAGGAATTCCTGTTTAATTTTAGAAAGGTCTTGCTTATAGGCAGATTCACAGTATAGTGAAGGCCTCAAAGTCCGCTTTGGTAGGGATAAGGGCTGCAATGTCCGCTTTCTTTGGCAAAGCACTAATCAGAGACCAGAGGTCAGCATCTGTAAGTGGCTGAACGTGCGAGTCCTGGGAGCCCCATGGGGCATTACCTTGCAGGGTAAGTCTAGGCGAGGATGAGCGTCAGGAAGACAAGGAGTCTTTCCAGGTAGGGGGGAGGGAAGGGTCCAGCCTGCTGTCTCAACTGCCTCCCCCTGGTTCACTAGTGATGGGCACTTAGGAGGGCGAGGTAAGAGATGCCCCATGAAATATGTCACAGCGTTCCAGAGGTGGACTGGGCGCCAGAGGAGCCTGAGTGTGAGTGCGCTACAGCAGAGGCCGGAGCACTGCAGGCTTGCGGAGAGGAGACCGGAGAGAAGCGCCAACCTCAGGACCTGAAGTTGTCTCCAGCAAGCCCAGCAGATTAGACAGATGCGGGGAGCTATACGACATATCCGCCACTTGGCGTGAAGGGCCAGGCGCCCATTCGTCTGTCTCTACCACGCGACAGAGTCGGCTCCTGTAGCAGAGACAACACCAGGTTAGCAGAGGAGGGATGAATGTTGCGGAGCTTGAGGCAAGTTTCCAATGTAAGGTAGGCAGCATGTCTGCAGATTGAGGTGTCTTCTTTATGAGGTGCTGACAGGCAGTTTTAGGGGTAGATTGCGTCCCCTGTAGTTTGCCCTTCCTGGTCACAGAAGAAAACTACGGAAAAGTGTGATGGTAGTAGACGAAGCTGGGATGGGGCTCACTCGGCCATTGCCAAGCCCCCTCTTGGAGACTCTTTAAAGGTTGGCCTGATACAAATGAACACAAGGCCAGTGTGGTACCTATATTTAAAAATTCTCGGTCGACTAACGGCTCTACAGCAGGCACAGACTGCACCTAAATCGGGAGGGTGCAGCTATGAGGGATTCTAAAATACTGTTTGAAAAACACATACAAGGGGGGGTGGTATGCCTGTGTGTCAAGAATGATCTGACAGTGAACGTAAGAGATGATACAGCACAGGAAAACGGGGATAATGCTGAGTTACTATAGATAGAAATGGAAATGAAGCATAAGAAAGGGAAACTACTAATGGGAATATGCTACAGGCCACCAAACACAGAGGAGGGGATTCATATATTGTCAGTGGAAGAAATAGTG
>NW_017307533.1:105906-110589 GCF_000935625.1 Nanorana parkeri | reverse complement strand
GGGGGGACAGCAATGTCATCATAATGGGGGACTTTAATTACCCTGTTATAGATTGGACAAATGAAACGGCAAACTCTAGAAAGGTCCATCACTTGAACACTATCCAGGATAATTTCATGGGACAATTGGTGGAAACCCAGACGAGGAAAAATGCGTTGTTAGATTAATTACAAATAACGCAGAGCTGATTACAGATGTAGAAGTCGGGGACAAGCCAGAGAAAAGTGCTCACATAATGATAATGTTCACGGTAAACTCTGGGAAACACGGAGGCATGTAGGTAATACAAGAAGACTCAATTTTAGAAAAGCGAAATTTAATAAACTACTATATGACATACATTGGGATGACATATTCCTGAATAGAGGAGAAATTGAGAGGTTTCAAAGAAATTTTGAACAACAAAATTGGACAGTGCATTACATTTACAACTAGATTCAGAAAAGCAAAAATTAAACCAGCCTGGTTAAAAAGCAAGGTAAAACAACACATGAGAGAAGGATAAGGCCTTCAAAAAATATCAAATCAGACAGGATCGGCATTCAAAAAGTGCAAGGAATGCAACAGAAAATGTAAAAAGCAATCAGGGCAGCAAAAGTAGAATATGAAGAACACATAGTATTAGTAAGCAAAAAGAACTCCAAGGAATTATTTAAATATATAAATAGTAAGAAGGTACGGACAGAACATGTAGGCACCATAAATGATGACAAGGGGAGGTCGGCTACCAGCGACAAAGCAAACATGTTAAATGCCTTCTTTTCTTCTGTCTTTACAGACGAGACGGACATGGGTATTGATCAGTGTATCAGCTGCAGAGATGGTAGTACAAGTTTTAACACATCTCTGTGGCTAACAGAGAGCAGAGTAATACAGAGATTAGAAAGAATAAATGTAAACAAATCACCAGGACCAGAAGGGTTACTTTCGAGGGTACAAAAGGAACTTAGTCAAATCATAGCCAGACCCTTGTACAACATTTTTATGGACAGTATAATGACAGATATGGTCCCAGCTGATTGGAGGAGAGCAAATGTAATAGCAATATTCAAAAAGGGGAAATGTAGTGCATCAGGTAACTACCGGCCTGACAGCTTAACATCAATAGTGTGTAATATATTCAAAGCCATAATACAGGACTACATGCAGGAATTTACAAATAAAACTGGTATAAGTGGAAACCAACATGGCTTCATCAAGGACCATTCTTGCCAGACCAATCTATTAACATTTTCTGAGGAAGTACTAAATTGGACAAAGAAATACCAGTAGACGTGGTGTATCTGGACTTTGCTAAAGCATTCATTCGACACCGTACCCTACAAAGGTTTAATCCATAAACTAATGTCTATAGGTCTAGATTAAATTTTATGTACATGGGTGAAAAATTGGCTGCAAGAACGGACCCAGAGGGTAGTGATAAATGGAAAATTTGCTAATTGGGCAAGGGTTGGGAGCGGGGTGCCCCAGGGTTCAGTCCTGTTCATCTTTATTCATCCATGACAGAGATTGGACTGAATAGCTCAATTTCATTTTTTGCAGATACTAAACTATGCAGAGCAGTAAATTCCGAAAACGAGATTTTCGCACTACAACAAGACCTAAGCAAAATTGAGGCATGGGCTACAAGATGGCAAATGTGATTTAATGTTGAAAGATGTAAGGTTATGCCCATGGGAGTAAAGAACACGTGCACAAACTACTACTTGGGGGGTGTTACTTTAGGGAACTCAAACATAGAAAAAGACCTGGGGATCCTCATAGACCACAGATTTGGCAATAGTAAGCAATGCCAAGTAGCAGGCAGTAAAGATAACAAGATACTGGCATGTATTAAAAGAGAAATTGTAGCAAGGGATCAAAGAGTAATACTTCCACTTTATATATCATTGGTTCGGTCCCATCTTGAGTATGTGGTACAGTTCTGGTCGCTGACTCTCCAGGAACTGGAGAGAGTTCAGAGAAGGGCTACAAAAATACTTAAAGGGTTTGAAGGCCTGAGTTATAAAGACCACATTCAAAATCTTAACTTATTCACCTTAGAAAAGAAGCGATTAAGAGGGGACCTTATTGCAGTCTTCAAAATCATCAATGGGGACCACAATATTAGGTTTAATCCCAAAACTGTATTGAGAACCCGAGGACACAAGAGGTTAGAAGAGAGGGGGTTCAATCTTAGAATTCACAAGGGGTATTTCACTGTGAGAGTAGTGAAAGTTTGAAATTCCCTACCACAGGCGGTGGTATCTGCTGATAACATTGATAAATTCAAGAAACGTCTGGATGAGTTTCTTCTTTCTCAGAATCTACAGGGATATGGAATGTGTTAGAGCAAGATAAATACACGCACGGTCATACACAGGCAGAACTGGATGGACCTTGGTCTTTATTCAACCTTACATACTATGTTACTATGTAAATGAGGTTTAACTTGATAAAATGTAAGGTTATGCACTTGGGGACTAAAAATATGCATGTTTCTAGGGCAGTGATGGCTAACGTTTATGAGTGCCCAAACTGAAACGCAAAATCAATTTATCTCAAAGGGCCAACACTGAAAATAAGTTTGGTATTAAGTTTTAGTTTAGTCACTGGGGTTTAAAAAACGTTCAGCATCACTCCCTTAGGCATAATAGGGAAACACACATATTGAAACATTTAAGGATTTTATTTTTTCTTTATTATTTTTTTTACTTTATCACTTTTTTTAAATGTTTATTTCTTATCTTTTAATTTATTTTTTATCATTTGTATTGATTTTATTATTTTTTTCCCACTTTAACTTTGTTATCACGCAAGGGCTAACAAGTGACAAGCCTGAAGGTGACAGGTTCTCATTATTGAACCTGTCACCTCCAGTGCAGGAGTTTTAGCACAGCATTGTGCAGGCTCTCCTGCAACAGCTGAAATGGGTAGGCTGTGAGTACAGCCCTTCTGTCTCAATGTGCACTGCACACGGAGCAGATCGGAGAACGGACGTGATCTTGGCGGCATCGCCGAGATCCCTTGAACTAAACGAGCGGTGGCTTCCCCGCTGTACATTTAGCCTTGCTTGCCGAAGCAGGACTAAACGTAGAAAAAAAAATTACCCGCCCGGCATCCACAACTGCATGCCCTGGGTGTCGAGTGATACAAATTCGACACCCCTGCCTGCTCGCGTGCCACCAGAGGGGCCTCTGCATGTCCTCTGTGGCACGCATGCCATAGGTTAGCAATTGCTGCTTTAGGGGGGAGTCAATAATCAAGAAGGATCTGGGTGTTCTTGTAGACCACAGGCTTAATAGCATGCAATGCCAAGCTGCAGTTTCTCAAGCAAAATCCTTCCTTGTATTAAAAGAGGTCCCCCTCCACTCCAGCGATGCTATGTCCCTCTGCGTCCTCACGTTTCATAAACTGTATAGAAAGTGACGACTCACAGGACCTTAGAGCGCTAGAGTGGAGGGGGAGCACGGCTAAAGGGACCGCTCTAAGAGGAAGCAGGGATTGCAGTTTGGGTGGCTAACTTTTTTTTTTAGCTCCCCAGACAAAAAAAGCACTTTGCAACCTCACACTACAAGGGTTAATATTTGATGTACCAGGAGTACTGCTTTAAAAAATTTATATAGTGAACAAGAGAACTCTGTCCAAACTTTACAGAATATAATGCAAACTAAATTGGTTTAACTTGTATAAAAAGGAATAGTATAATCTGCCAAAATAATTAGAAAGAAAAAAAAATAGACACATTTATCTATACAAGAATAAACAAATCTACACTGTGTCTGTGATAAAATGAAGTTTAGAGAAAGTGTCTTTTTTTTCACATGATTTAGTTCCAAAATGGCTTCTATTAGAAAGCAGAATTAGAGCAGGATTTATAATGACATGCCCTGCATTCCAGATTTAACCTCAGCTGTCCAGACTATTTTTGCAATTTTTGACTTTTTCACCTTTCACTTACAGCTTTTAGAGTTAGTAATAAACCCTCCACCCAAACTATAAATCTTCTGAAAGCACAGAACCGATAGAATAAAAAGAAGATGGTGCTACCGTACCATGACGGTTGCACAAATATTTATCAAACCAACATATACTAGAATTATCAGTAGCACACACAGATACAACATAACTTCCAATATATTTACTAAAGCTAAAACTGTATTGATTTGTAAATGTTAAATTATGCCTTTTTGCAAAACAATGAAAGGTACGCCAACCAGTAAGGGCTCATGCAGATTTTCTTAAGATTTGAGTGTAAAATCCTGGCGTTTTGTTCCACTCAGGAAGCCGCAAGTGGCGCGCACAGACAGCCATAGAAGTGAATGGCTGCATAGGCCCGTGGTTGGGTAAAGGCCATGCCTTCAGTTCGTACGAATGAGAGATGGTCCAACAAATCCGCTTACTCTGTGTGAAGTCCGCATTATTCAAACCAGCTGCTGCATTTTTGGGTGCACACTTTGCATTAACATCCCCGCAAAGTTCCAACCTGCTGCTGTAGCCCTGTGTGTGCACCCTGCATTATAAGCTCTACAAAATCAAGCCTGCTGCTTCATTCAAACGTATCAGCCTGCATTTCCACACTTGCAGCCATAACCCAGCCTGCACACAGCACACTCCATGAATCCTGCAGAGATCAACATTCCCAAAGAACTTACCGCACTTTTAGTGAGGTTGCACACAACCGCATTTACAAATAGATATAGA
>NW_017307533.1:91543-105353 GCF_000935625.1 Nanorana parkeri | reverse complement strand
TATATCTATATAGATATAGATATATATATATATATATCTATATCTATATAGATATATATATATATATCTATACACATACACTGAGTGGCCACCTGACGTTTGTAGGCAAATTATCTATAATTTTGCGCTCAAGTTGCTAGAGGGCCAGACCATTATAAATAGTGAAGCAGGTTGTTTACCACCACAGTAGAAGTGATTTTTTTTCTGAAGATATGGGTAAACAACGCCATTTAACAGCCTTTGAACGTGGGATGATTGTTGGCGCTCAGAGCCATGGAGCGAGTATCAGCAAAACAGCAGAATTCGTTAAATGTTCAAGAACAGCTGTTGTTAAATTATTTAAAGACTGGACTGTCAGCCGAAAATCTGGGTCTGAACGTGCGAATTGTGGCCGTCAGCGACTAGTCAATGTTAGGGCAGAACGGAGAGTGGCAAGACTTGTACAAGACAACAGAAGGGCAACAGTGCAGTTTCAGATTCCTCGCATCACCTTTCAACATCTCGTGGAGTCACGAGGCGGCCCAACGAAGTCATCTCGTGGAGTCCTCTAGTGGCCCAACGAAGTACTGATGGGGTGGTCATAATAATCTGGCCACTCAGTGTGTGTATGTATGTATGTATATAAAATAATTCTCCTATTGATAGGATTTTCCCTAAAGACTTTAATAATATCTCTGTCATTTAACACTGAGAGACTGCTGCATCATATCTGTATGAAGTTATACAGGCCATTGAGAGAGTTTGCATTATACCTGTATGAAGTAATACAAACCTTGAGTGACTATTGGACGATAGCAGTAAGAAGTACACAGGGCATTGAGAGAGTACTGCTTTATAGCTGTATGAATAATACAGGTCCCTGAGAGTCTATTATACCAAACCTGCGTAAGTAATGCATCTTACCATCATTTTAAGATTAATCAACATTTGTTCTGTTACTTGGCCTTCCTCCTCTTAGTAACTCCAAATTGCTAATCATACCACAGTGTTTCCACAGTTGAGATCCATCAAAATTCTTAACAGATAATATACTACCTTAGGCAGAAAGGAGGTCTTCGGCCTCAACACAACTTTATACTTATGGATTACCATGAAAGGCTCCTTGCACATTAAAGTCACTAATTCAGAAACACGCCTAGCAGAAGTTCTGACTATGAGGAAGGTCACCTTGAATGAAAACAAGGGCAGAGAAATATCTATCAGTTCAAAGGGTGGCTTTTGAAGAGATAAAAGAACAAGTTTGAGGTCCCACAGAGTCACAGAACCACGAACAGGGGAAACAAAATGGGCCTCCCCATGTACAAAAGCCTTCACCAGGGAGTGAGAGGCAAGCAGTCTCAGGAAGATGATGGCCAGAGCAGATATCTGAACGTTGATGGAACTTAAGAATAAATGCTGGCTCACGCTAAACTTGAAATATAAAATATGTCCCACCCTGTACTTCCTAGGATGGAACATCCTGGTCTTGAACCAACCAAAATATGCCCCCAGAACATAGTATTTGAAAGTCCTCTCTCCCTCAGCACCTGGGTTTCAACAGCCATCCTGTAAAAGCCAGCGAATGAGAAGCAGTTTGGAATACCAGGTCTGGACCATAGGTCTGGATGGTCGAAATCATGCCCACAGAAAGTCTGCCAGGAGTTTGACTACCAAGTGTGTGAGAATGAGATGCTGGATTCAAACTTTCAGTGAGTCAGTCAGATTATAACAGAGCACAGTGGCCCAGTAAGGCTGACCTCTAAGGGACACCCATTAATGAAGGGAGCCCAGAGTTGAAGATCCATATGTACAAAGCCCGATGTGAGCGCCAAACAAAAGGTTTAAGAGTTCAAATTTCTTTATTAATGCTAGCTCACAACAGAATGATGCAAAACATGCAATAGAGAAGGCATAATCACCAAACATAATTCTTATCTGGAAGTTACAAGATGCCAGCAGTCACTGTGTCAGCAGAATACAGCATAAAACAAGTTTTAAAAAAAACAAGGTGCAATAACAGTGATAGTTCCAATGCTGTAGAACCCTTGCTAGTACTGCGATCAGGCTGTGTGGGCCCCCTCCCCACGTGAGTTTCCCTCAAAACTCATAGGGGTTGAGAGGTTGCCCTATGTCCATACACTGTAGGCACTAACATGGCCCAGGCTTGTAAACAGCAGAGCTGTGCAGCAGTAAAACTTTGTTTGCAGAGTCGCAGCAGCAGAAAGCATGTGTCCAGCCAGAAGCACGCACAGGAAAGAAAATGGCAGGCTCATGTGCAGTACAGTATCCAGGAAAAGGCTAAGCTGGCACAGATCCTAACCCCTAGGTCACAGGGTAAACAACCAGTGGCAGCAAATTCAATTCTTTAAGGTTGAACTGCTGCTAAAAGTTCAACATTTAAAGTTGCAACCTGCAGGGTAATGGGCTACTGCCTGGGCACCTGTGGGGAATGGCTGTGACTTTTGATCCACTATCATGGATGGGCAAGAGGACAGGGAAGATGTGCCATCTGATCTTTGCTCTCCAGGTGGGCATGTCCTTGTAGGGGAGTCTTAAAGATCAGCGCTCCATTAAAGGACCAAGACCCAGACCTATAGAGCATCCTACAAATAACCATACACTGCACAAAGTACCAAAGAGGGGGTCAAATTCAAAGTCTAGTGACAGAGCACATTACAAGCCAGCCCCAAGTCTTCAGATCCAGGTATGGTACGCCAAAGTTCTGCCAGGAAGAAAACCAATCCAGATAGCTGCTGCAGGTGCTTAGAGTAGCATTAAGGAATCTTGTAGGTCTGCAATCAACTAATCAATAATGAGCATAGTTGTCAACTATGCTCGTTATCGATCAGTTGGTTGGATGCCCTGTGGACGGGTGCAATAGCCAGTGGGCGAGTGCAATAGCCAGCCTGCTATTGCAATTTTTAAATGGCCAATAGCAGGCTGGATATTGAACCCGCCCACTACCTGCTGTATTTACATTCAGCTGCGGTCTGTGGAATCTTGCCACTGGCAACTGTCACTCCCTTGTTGCAGCTATTCAAGCACCATGTGTTTACAATGCAATTAACAAAAAAAAATTATAAACGATGGGGAAAAAGAAGTAATTTTCGGTTTACCCCTTCTACTGCGGGAGGTGTGTTGCAGTGCCATTCATTTCAATTGCAACCTAAAAGGCGCTTCCCACCCACTGTGTGATCGCCCGCACTGGAACAACCGCTACCGCAATGCTGTGCGTCCCAGTGAAATGCGATTGCCAAAAAGTGTGCATGCAATTTTTCTGGAGTAAACTTTGTTTGTAACACTGCATTTGTGTATTTTATTTTAAATTAATAATGGTATTTATTTAAAAAAAATTTATCCGATCCAAAAAATAATTGGCCAACTAATCAATTACAAAAATAACCATTAGTTGCAGCCCTAGCATATTGCTAGAAAAATCTCAGAGAAAATAGTGAAAGGGAAAGCACTTCTGTTAGAACTTTGAAAAAGGTGTCTATCACTGAAGAACACCAGCACAAAAACAGGCTGGAAGTGGGAAGGGTTTTGCAGGACTGTCCCGCAGCTTTGACTGAATTGCACTAGTATGAAGCTAAACCTGTATACTACCGTGTTTCCCCGAAAATAAGACACGGTCTTATATTTTTTTTGCCTCAAAAAAACACACTAGGTCTTATTTCCGGGTTAGGTCTTATTTTTTTTTTTAATGTATAACAATCCAAAGTTAATGCAAATCCAAATTAAATAATCCAGAATAGCAAAGTTAAGAATATGGTGATCGGGGGGCGTGTCCTGGACATGGCGGAGTCTCGTGTGGTCTGCATGGCTTTGTTCGCCTGCAGGCGCAGTAATGTTTATGATGTACTGATCTGCCAATGATATGTACCCAAATGTTTGTTTGACTATATGCTAATAAACGCATCATTTAAAAAAAGAATATGGTGATCAGGGCAATCAGGGGTGCCGTACCTTTCCAAGAGCAATTTGGTAACCAGAATGAGCGAAGCGCGGTTTCACTATAGATTCCTCACAGGCGGGGTGCATTTGGTATCACTGCGGCTGCGACAGGAGTCGGCGCTATAGAGGAAACATCGGCTTATGCGGCTCTGTTCCCGCCGTCTCGCTTCCTCTAGTGCTGGCTTAGTTGGCACCGCCAATTCTCTCCCGCGGCTCTTCAAGTTCCCCCTTATGTCGCCACCGGCCCTGGGAATGGTCACAACTAGGTCTTATTTTCGGGGTAGGTCTTATATTTTAGCAATTCCAAAAAATAGTACTAGGTCTTATATTCGGGGTAGGTCTTATTTTCAGGGAAACAGGGTAGTAACACCTAGCCACTATATCAGTCTCCCAAAGCAATTCAGATACTCAGGCTTGACAAAAGAGGAGCCCAGAACACATAGCCAAGAGTAAACAAAAGGGAAGTGCAAGTTTGTTCTGAGACAAGAGGGTGTCGTGGATGCCGCTGTTTCTAGTGTCACCATCCAGCAGGCTTCCCTCCACATAGAGCTCCTCTGCTGGCCTCGAAGACCTGTCCGATATTCTGCAAGGGTTCTTGATAAGCTGCTTCACGTTCCCTGGTTAGAGAGTGCATCATGTTAATTTTAATATGTTTATGTATATTTTACTGCACAAAGTTGTTAACAGAAATTCTGCCCATGCAAAAAGAAACATAGGCCAACCCAACACTCAAAAAAAATATTTCCAGGCTTCTGTCTATCAGTCACACAGCCCTACCTGCTCTCCCAGACTGTTTGTTTCCTTGTCCAGTTGCTTGCAGAAGAGCTGTAGTGTTTCTTACACGGCTGTTGCTCTTTAACACCCTCTTATGTCCAAACCCGCAAACATCACCACCCTGTTTCACTGGCAAGACTCCTGGGAAATTCCTGTCTCACAGTGATGATGGAAGCACCGTTTCACTATTTAACCTTCACCTTGTCCATTCAGTCTCCACCATTGCGTTTGTTCTGATCAACCAAGTGTGCTGCTGTTGTTCCTGATCTCAATGTATGACCCTGGCTCTGGATGACTGATCTCCTGGTTCCTGACCCCGGCTATTGTCTCTGTTCATCCTGCTTTCTTTGCTCCCTGACCTAGTTTGGCTGACTACCCATTTTGGCATCTGACCCCTGGCTTGGCACTGATGACGTCCTGGACTTTCTCTATTGTTTTTTCCATTTATGTTTATTGTTTTAAATAAACTGCTTTTAATTTTTTTTAAACCTGCACTTTAAGTTTGTCTGGTTTCTAACACCGACAAAATTTTGCCAGGCCCAGCCATCCTGCTAGACTTGTTCTCACATTACATCTGTTCAGACCTGGACACACAATCCCAGTGTTTCCGTCTCTTTTCTGAACTAAGAGCAGATTTAATTTTTTGTAAACTTTTGCAATTCTTATTATTTGTATGCAGATTAAATTGTCCACCATTATGAAGGCTAGATATAGACTTTAAAGTAAACAGGTATAAATTATTTTGCATACTTACATTGGTCCAGCTTGGCCCAATCAGGACATCATGACCCGGCCCTCATCCAGTCAGAGAACGCCTTGTATTTATTGATTAAAAATACTGTTTTTTTTCTGAATGACCTTATGTCAAGCAAGTGACCCCCTGTGTTTTCGGAGCAGAGGGGAAGCCACTCTGCATAACAGCATACATTGCAGTAGTTGGTTTCCCAGGGGCCGATCAGGTAGGTCATATGAATACTTACAGTTTTGAGATTCCTCTTAAGTCAGTAGGAAATCCCCATTCACCCTATATAGCATGGATGACAATGTCCCTTGCTAGCTATTGTATTCTAACAGCTGGAATCCATGGCTATCAGAAAACCTGAACAGTGACTGCATCTGATTGGCAAATGTCACTGTCCAGCTGACAATTTTCTGCTCCACTCCTTTGATTTTTCAGATAAAAAAAGTTTTTTAAAAGACAAGTGGTGCTGATAGGGCCACCCACAGACCAAATTTCAGCTGATTCAGCAGGAATTGTCCAACATTGAGAAGGTATTTGGCAGAAATGTATGCACTCAATACTAGAGGTGCACCGAAATGGAAATTTCAAAACCAAAAAAATTATCAGGCCAAAACCGATACCAACATTTGTTTCTATTTTAATTTTTTTAACTTTTTATAAGGGGGTCTAAACACCTGGTCTTGAAGTGGTTAAAATAGAAAAAGATTGAGGACACAAAGTCCTCAATCTTTTTCTGCAGCCCCTGTTACAAATGAACAGGAATCCTCTATGAGTGTTCCTGTTCATTCATAACATGAGGACATAGTATGTTTACTATAACTACAACTATGAATGGACAGGACGTGATGTAGATCACTTCCACTCATTCATAATTGAGGATATAGTACACATACCATGTCCTCAATTATCTACAAACACTCAGCGATCACTGATCGCTGAGTGTTTGTACCTGGCTCTCCTCTCTGACACGCTGTCACAGGAGGCTGATCGAACGGTGTAGGGAGGAGAGCTCAGCCTCCTGTGACAGCGCAGCCTGTCTCCGCCCACACACTGCTCTACCGGACTGTGATAGGAGGCTGAGCAGTGTGGGAGGAGAGAGGCCGGCCGGTCACAGCGGTCTCCTCCCACAGCTCTCGTCCGGCTATCAATTTCTCTCCTCCCCGCTGGGACACAAAGCAGCGCCCAGCGGGGACGAAAGAAAGCAGGGATGCGCCGATGTATCGGCACAAAAATTGCACTTTCGGCATTATGCCAAAAGTGCCATTTTCGGCCAATATGTTTTGGCGCCCGATATATCTGTGCATCCCTACTCAATACTATTGTTGTACATATTAACCTCATTCAGGAATTAGAATGTAAATTTGTTACCATACTGGTCCTTTAAGAGCCTATGTTTATTGCTTCATTTTATTCAGGTTTAATGAAACAGTTAGATGTAGAGCTGCAACAGTTAAATCGATTAAAATCGATTAAGTTGATTAAAATCGACGATTGAAAAACGTTGGCAACGTTTTCGATCGGCGATTCGTCGGCTATCGATTGATTTGCCTGTTCGGGGCTCCACACGCAGCCTGAGCCACACGTCACACGCTGCTCCCACTGCTGCTGGCGTGCCCACCGCACAGGCCGCATAAGCCACGCCCACCGCACGCTGAAGCCACGCACGCCGCTGCTCTCCTCCTCGGCGCGATCTCCCTCACCCGTTGCTGGCCCGCTGACAATCGAGGGCCCACCTTCTGAAATCAAGTCAGTGGTGGAATAGGTGTACGGAGCTGCAGTGTGGAACAGGTGTGCGGGGATATAGTGGTGGAACAGGTGTGCGGGGATATAGTGGGGATGGAATAGGTGTGTGGGGGTGGAATAGGTGTGTGGGGGTGGAATAGGTGTGTGCGGGTGGAATAGGTGTGTGGTTACATTCCTCTATAGCTGCCGGTATTTTGCACTGCACCGCTGTATAATGTACTATATTGCACACCACACTTTTTTTTTTACTTAAACCGCGCCGAGCTTGCTCCCGTGATGGACTACAATCTCAATACAAAGTAGTCCATCACTGGAGCCTTTTTTTAAATTTTTGTATCCGATTAATCGAACTTAATAAATCGGCTAACTAATCGATTATGAAAATAATCGTTAGCTGCAGCCCTAGGTAGATGTATACTGTACCACTGAACACAACTGTACAATTTTGTTTATTTTATTTGTTTATTTTTTTGCAATTTCTGTGAATTTTGATTTCTTGACAAAATAAAAAAAAAAAAAAAGAAAAATATGTGAACTGCATTTGCTAACCTTCTTCTGAAGGTTGGCGTCAAAACATTAAGTTATTCTCCAAGAACAAGTATCCATGGCAGGAAACATCTTCAAGACTTTTTTTTTGCCACACGTCCAATCCCTTCAATCAATGGGCTGCCACACACACACACGACAAACATAGCAAAGCAGCTCATGCAGCATTTTCAGGTGGGAGCATGCCATGTTTCTTTCCCCACGCATTAACGATATGTACAACTAATGGAACCGCAATCACGTCATGCATTAACCTGCGTTCTAGCAACGCAATGGTGTGAACTAGGGCTGCAGCTAATTATTATTGTCATAATCGATTAGTTAGCCGATTATTAACTATGATTAATCTGATAAAATTTGTAAAAATTAATACCGTTGTTTATTTAACATAAAATAAACAAATGCAGCATTACAAAGTTTACTTCAGAATAAACGGTATGCACATTTTTTGAAAATCGCACTGCAGCGAAGGTCATTGGAGTACTGTGCATTCCAGTGCGGGCGATCACACTGTGGACGGGAGGTACATTTGGGATCCATTGAAATGAATGGCACCACAACGCACCTCCTGCAGCAAAAGTTGTCAGGCTTAAACTGAAAAATAGGATTTCTGTACTCACCGTAAAATCCTTTTCTCTCCGTTCATTGAAGGACACAGGGCCACAGATCGTATATCCTGAATGGTAGGGTATATCACCACCTGCAGGAGTAGGACGCTAGGCACATAACTAAAAAGACAAGACAGCCTAGGGGCGGCCCCTGCTGGTGGCCCAACCCCTCACTTGCTGACAAGTCTCCAGTAAGTAACAAGCAGTTAGGAGTGTACACCCCATAAAAGAGGGCGGGACCTGTGTCCTTCAATGAACGGAGAGAAAAGGATTTTACAGTGAGTACAAAAATCCTATTTTCTCTCCCGTTCATTGAAGGACACAGGGCAACAGATCGTAGATCCTGAATGGTAGGGACGTCACCAAGCAGTAACACACTGAGGGATGGGCAACAACAAACAAAACACCCAAAAGACCCCTCAAAGCGCAGCCTGCAACACTTTGCGCCCCAAACCAGCATTACCAGCTATAGAGGACTACAAATCCCAGCAATAATACATTATATACAGCGCAATGCAGAATAACGCCAGCTATAGAGAAATACAAATCCCAGCAATAGTACATTATAGTATAATGTACTATTGCTACATTCCTCTATAGCTGCCGGTATTTTGCACTGCACCGCTGTATAATGTACTATATTGCACACCACACTTTTTTTTTTACTTAAACCGCGCCGAGCTTGCTCCCGTGATGGACTACAATCTCAATACAAAGTAGTCCATCACTGGAGCCTTTTTTTAAATTTTTGTATCCGATTAATCGAACTTAATAAATCGGCTAACTAATCGATTATGAAAATAATCGTTAGCTGCAGCCCTAGGTAGATGTATACTGTACCACTGAACACAACTGTACAATTTTGTTTATTTTATTTGTTTATTTTTTTGCAATTTCTGTGAATTTTGATTTCTTGACAAAATAAAAAAAAAAAAAAAGAAAAATATGTGAACTGCATTTGCTAACCTTCTTCTGAAGGTTGGCGTCAAAACATTAAGTTATTCTCCAAGAACAAGTATCCATGGCAGGAAACATCTTCAAGACTTTTTTTTTGCCACACGTCCAATCCCTTCAATCAATGGGCTGCCACACACACACACGACAAACATAGCAAAGCAGCTCATGCAGCATTTTCAGGTGGGAGCATGCCATGTTTCTTTCCCCACGCATTAACGATATGTACAACTAATGGAACCGCAATCACGTCATGCATTAACCTGCGTTCTAGCAACGCAATGGTGTGAACTAGGGCTGCAGCTAATTATTATTGTCATAATCGATTAGTTAGCCGATTATTAACTATGATTAATCTGATAAAATTTGTAAAAATTAATACCGTTGTTTATTTAACATAAAATAAACAAATGCAGCATTACAAAGTTTACTTCAGAATAAACGGTATGCACATTTTTTGAAAATCGCACTGCAGCGAAGGTCATTGGAGTACTGTGCATTCCAGTGCGGGCGATCACACTGTGGACGGGAGGTACATTTGGGATCCATTGAAATGAATGGCACCACAACGCACCTCCTGCAGCAAAAGTTGTCAGGCTTAAACTGAAAAATAGGATTTCTGTACTCACCGTAAAATCCTTTTCTCTCCGTTCATTGAAGGACACAGGGCCACAGATCGTATATCCTGAATGGTAGGGTATATCACCACCTGCAGGAGTAGGACGCTAGGCACATAACTAAAAAGACAAGACAGCCTAGGGGCGGCCCCTGCTGGTGGCCCAACCCCTCACTTGCTGACAAGTCTCCAGTAAGTAACAAGCAGTTAGGAGTGTACACCCCATAAAAGAGGGCGGGACCTGTGTCCTTCAATGAACGGAGAGAAAAGGATTTTACAGTGAGTACAAAAATCCTATTTTCTCTCCCGTTCATTGAAGGACACAGGGCAACAGATCGTAGATCCTGAATGGTAGGGACGTCACCAAGCAGTAACACACTGAGGGATGGGCAACAACAAACAAAACACCCAAAAGACCCCTCAAAGCGCAGCCTGCAACACTTTGCGCCCCAAACCAGCATCCGCCGATGCTAACACGTCCACCTTGTAAAACTGCACAAAGGTGTGAACAGAAGACCAAGTAGCGGCCTTACAAACCTGAGAAACCGAGGCCCCATGACGAAAGGCCCAGGAAGCCCGCACAGCCCTAGTAGAATGGGCAGTGACAGGGAAAGGAGGCTCACATCCCTTAACGGCGTACGCCTGAATAACCACATTGCAAAACCACCTAGATATGGTAGCCACCGACGCGGCCCGACCCTTACGAGGGCCCTCCGTGAGCTTGAACAAGGAGTCCGTCGTACGAAAAGAAGCCGTAGCTTCCAAATAGATACGAAGAGCGCGAACCACATCCAAACAGTGAAGCGCACGTTCCTTCCTATGAACCGGCTTCGGGCACAGGGAAGGTAAGACAATGTCCTCATTCAGATGGAATGCCGACACAACCTTAGGCAGGAAGGCCGGCCTAGGACGGAGAACCGCCTTGTCCCTATGCAACACCAGCAACGGAGACTTGCAGGACAAGGCAGCCAATTTCCACACCGGCCGCACGGAAGTGATGGCCACCAAAAAGGCCACCTTCTGCGACAAGGACAAAAGCGGAATCTCCCGAAGAGGCTCAAAGGGAGATTCCTGCAACACGGAAAGCACGAGATTCAAGTCCCACGGCGCCAAAGGCAAGCGGACGGGGGGAGCAATGCGCGTCACCCCCTGAACAAAGGTGCGAACCAGAGCGTAAGACGCCAGAGGCCCGCTGGAAAAGCACCCCCAAGGCCGAGATTTGGCCCTTCACAGTACTCAAGGCCAGCCCCTGGGCCACCCCACGCTGCAAAAAGGCAAGAATTCTGCTGATGGAGAATAAACGCGGGGACAGGGCCCCAGCCTCACACCAGGCAAAATAGGCCCTCCAAGTACGATGGTAAATTCTCAGAGAGACCGTTTTACGCGCCCTGAGCATAGTGGAGATGACCGCATCGGACAACCCCCGGTCCTTCAGGACCCGGCTCTCAACAGCCACGCTGTCAAAGCTAGCGACTGTAAAGAAGGATGGAACACATGTCCCTGGGACAGAAGATAGGGGCTCAGAGGCAGACGCCACGGGGCGTCCACCACCAGCTGAACCACGTCCGCGTACCACGTCCTCCGAGGCCAATCCGGGGCCGACAGTGACGCCCTCGACCGCGATCTGACGCAGCAGACGAGGCAACAGATACAGTGGAGGAAAGGCGTAAATTAGACCGTAATGACCCCAAGGAGCCACCAGGGCATCCACGTCCTCCGACCAATGCACAGGAAGGAAAGACTTCCCCCGCACCAAGACCGGAGAATGAAGCCACCACCGCAGGGAGGCCCTCGCCTCCCGAGAGATCCGAATCTCCCTGTCCAAGGACAGGGGGGACTTGTCCCACTGCACCAGGATGTTCCTCTGCAGGGTCCTGGTATGATGTTGCGCAAAGGGCACCGCCTCGAAGGAGGCCATCATGAGACCCAGGACCTGCATGCAAACCCGAATGGGCGACCACCGGCGAGTCCTCAGTAGCCGGACCTTGGAACGGAGCTTCAGGAGCTTGTCCCGAGGAAGAAAGACCCGGGCAGCGACAGTGTCCAGAACCAAAACAAACGACAAACGCACTCAACAATTTGTTACCAGTTATACAGTAAGGTGCACACGAAATGGGACCCAATTTGATATCTTCTGCCCCCATGTGCTCCAAGATGGAGACTCTCATAGTTTAGAGTTAGGACCGCACTATAAGAGGTGCCTTGGCGCGGCAGTGCGGCTTACACATCCTCGGCTGAAGACGTGTATCCAAACCTCTGTCATTATCCTTAGTGGTGAGACATGTTGTTTTCCATGCTGGTTTTTTGAGTGTGCCATGATGCCTTTCTACTGTTTTAGTGTCCAGAACCAAACCCAGATACTCCAGGCGTGGTGAAGGCACCAGGCAAGATTTTCGCAGGTTCAGAAGCCACCCGAACTCCTCCAAGGACCGCACCGTGACCCCCAGAGCCGTCACCATAGAAGAATGCGACTCCGCCCATAGGAGCAGGTCGTCCAGGTACCCCACGATCGAAACCCCCCGACAACGCAACAGCGCCAGGATCGGGGCTAGCACCTTGGTGAACACACGTGGGGCCGACGCCAGCCCAAAGGGCAGCGCCACAAAATGAAAATGGTCCTCCCCCACCGCGAAACAAAGATACCGTTGATGAGACTCGCAAACGGGTACATGAAGGTATGCATCCCGGATATCGATGGAAGCCAGCAGATCTCCCTGGCGGAGCCATGCAACCACGGACCGGATCGACTCCATCCGGAACCGACGGACCCGCACGAAGGTGTTCAAGCGTTTGAGGTCCAGGATGGGCCGCACCCCCTCTTTCTTGGGCACAGTAAACAGGTTTGAATAAAACCCTTTGAACCTTTCTGAGGACGGAACTGGCACAATCACCCCCTGGGACAAAAGGTCCGCCACAGCGCGACGGAGATCCGCCAACCTCGAAGGAGAGAGGCGCGTGTTGGACGGGAAGAAACGGTTTCCCGGACGGGACAGAAACTCGATCTTGTAGCCTGAAGAATCAGGCTTCCGGCGCTGTTCCTTCTTGCGCGCCTGGGGAAGGAGTCAGATCCTTAATGATCCTTAATGGTCAGATCCTTAATGATCTCATCCAAGGTGGAACCAAACAGACGGTCCCCAGTAAAGGGCAACTCCTGTAGAGCCTTCTTGGAAGCCTGATCCGCCGACCAGCACTTAAGCCAGAGCAAACGGCGAAGAGTCACCGCTGACACCTTGGACACCAAGGGCGGCGCATCCAAGGCCGAATTGCAGACATAACGAAGGCCCTGCACCAACTGGTCCGCTAATTCCACGAAAGCCTCATCCTCACTGGCCGAATCAGGATGTGAGGAATCACACGGATCAGGATGAGGCGACGTCGTGGGTAGTTCCCCCTCCTCTTCGGACTCCCCTGACAATGCAGGGGACGGCAGCGGCAGAGCCCGCTTCCTAGGTGGGCGCTGCGTCAAGGCTCGCTCCATGCGCGTCACAAACCCATCCATGACAGAGGAAAAAGATTCCAGGGACAATGCGGTACCCGCGGTACCACCCACCACCCCTGAAGAGGGACGCACTGGCGACAGGCAAAGCAGCGTAGGCGTACAGGACGCACAAAGAGGGGATCTAGAGGGGTCCGCAGAGCGCAGCCCACAACCCTCACAAGGCAATGCAGGAGAGTCATCCCTGTGATCCAATGCACACCCGCAGCAAAAACCAACCCACAGACCAGAGACCACCAGGCAAGGGAAAGAGGGACCCCCAGCAACTCACAACCCTCAGCGTTTGTCCCGGCCCAGACGTCCGACCCTACAAGGTGGAGGAGCTCTGCACGCTGTGTCCTTCTCCTATGGCGTCCACGAGCCGAAAAGGAAGACACTCCCCATCCGCCCGAGGCTGA
>NW_017307533.1:78432-91475 GCF_000935625.1 Nanorana parkeri | reverse complement strand
CACAGGAGAGAAATGACTTTTCCTACCTATTTACTTAATGTACTACATATACATACATACATACATTTCATTGATTTATTTATGTGAATTGTAAAACTCTAAAGCCAATATAATAAAATAACCAAACTTTTATTCCCGCCCACTGCCTGCTGTCAATCAGCAGAGGGGCCTGAAGGAGAAAGTTCTCCATCAGGTCCTCCTCTGCTGACTGACAGCAGGCACTGGGCGGGTGCAATAGCCAACCTGCTATTGCATTTTAAACTATCCAATAGCAAGCTGGGTATGGCTTTCCAGCCTCTAAATGGCGAGGAGGCACCGGTCAGCAGGGGCGGAACGAGGCCGGGGGCCAGGGCAGGAACGAAGCAGGCCACACATTTCCTCCTCCACCATGGGAAATCCAGACACCTCTGAGACCCTGCAGTGCGGACCCCTGGTGAGACCCCCGCACAGCCCACCTGAGAGCCCGCACAGCCCACCCAAGACACTCCGCTGGAGACATCAGTCTGGCACTCCCTGAGCAGCACAAAGTATGTAGCTTCTTATTATTCTGCACTGCTGTATAATGTATTGCTGAGATTTGTAGCCCTCTATAGCTGGTTGCCATTCGGAATTGCTGGGATTTGTAGTCCTCTGTGGCCGGTGCCATTCTGCTTTGCTGTATAATGTCTCAAAGTACCGCCCACAGGCCGGAACTTTGAGACCGCTGCTGTAGAGGGTCTACAAATCCCAGCAATACATTATACAGCAAAGTAGAATGGCACCGGCTACAGAGGACTACAAATCCCAGCCAGTACTATGTGGCCCGCAGGCAGGTGACGTCAGGTACGTGGTCACGGGCCGCATACCTAACTAGCGGGAGCAGCTACACGGTCTGCATCTCGATTGGATGCAGACCGCAGAGCTGCTCCTTCCGGCACTGAGATCCTTTCGGCCGGAGCTCAGTTCTGAGTTCCGGCCGAAAAGAGAGGATGGATTAGCGAGGTCTGCAGCAGACCTCACTAGTCATCACTGGAGCACCAGGGATCGATCGTGGCTCCTCACTATTTTTTTATGTGTATGGGGGGGCAGTGTATTATTTTATATGTGCAGGGGTAGTTTTTTTTATGTGTACGGGGGGAGTGTATTAGGCTACATTCACACCTGTATCTTTAGATGCAATTAGGGATTCCTGTGTCTGGAACTTGCGTCTTTCTGCAGCAGGAATCCCTAATCTGGCGTTTAAAAATCGGCAGCTGACACCTATTCATGTTAATGATTTAGTATAATGTACTATTGCTGCATTCCTCTATAGCTGCTGGTATTCTGCATTGCGCCGCTGTATATTGCACACCACACTTTTTTTTTACTTCCACCGTGCCAAGCTTGCTCCTGTGATGGACTACAATCGCAATAGAAACTAGTAGTCCATCACTGGAGCCTTTTTTTTTAAAATCCGATTAATCGAACTTAATAATCGGCCAACTAATCGATTATGAAAATAATCGTTAGCTGCAGCCCTAATCAGGAGACAGCAGTTGCATGTAAACGCCTGCACACCGCATGTAATGATACATGATATTATTACAATCGGTTAGGAATAAATTACTCTCCCTGGAAGCAATCATTGTGCATCCAGGGAGAGTGTTTTCTAACTGCATGTAATCATATCACATATCATTACATGCGGTGTGCAGGAGTTTATATGCAACTGCTGTCACCTAATCATTAACTTCAATGGGTGACAGCTGTCACTTGTAAACATGAGATTAGGAAAATGTAAGTTCCTGAAGCAGGAATCCCTAATTGCACCTACACGTAGATATGAATAGGGCCTTATTGTGTGTGTATTGGGGTCCGTAGTACCATAGCGGATATAATTACATTTTATTTTGATGTACAAAATTCGGCACGCCCCCAAGTCAAATGAGTTTGAGACCCCTGCTCTACAGCTTGAAGTCAGTGGCAGAACTAGCTGGATCGCAGAGTTTGCAGGTGTTACCTTGCCCTGGCACTTCACCACTCTCCTAAAATCATTAGTCTGTATTGTTTTAGAAAAAAATGACACTACTTTTAAAAAAAGTAATCAGTAATTGGTATTGTCGAGTACTTGAAGAAAAAAGGTCAGTACTTGTACTCGATCTAGAAAAAATGGTATTGGTGCATACCTACAACTTACATTCAAACTTTTATGATCGTGAACAAATTCTCAGTACTGACATTTTTTTTTCAGGCTATGTGGGAAAGACACCAAGAGCCTACAGGGAATGAACTGGAAAATAGCTCTCTTGAATCACGAGAACTGGTATACGAGTGTAATTCAGAAAAATCTGAATAATAAAACTGAAGCCCAGAGTGAGTAGGCCATGAACCTTGCATGCATCTCAAACCTTTATTTTCAATAACTAATTGGAGCAGCAAAGAGAGTACAATATAACTTTAAGCAGATTCAATAATTCACCCCACCGGTTGGTATAATCCATGCTTTCTGGTTCAACATTAACGTAAGCAACACATTACACTTGTCAGAGTCTCAAAACCAGAGACAAAATACTTCAGAAAACAGCAATTCTAATGTCAACATAAGTCAAGAAACACGATGTGAAACAACATTAAAATATTTGATACGAAGAATGAAAAATCCTAGCTGCTGAGAAAGATAAAGAAGCCTTTGTTTATTCACTAGCCAGCGGCTTTAACAAAACAGACGGGACAAAAGTTTTTACATGGTCGATTAAATATTTTTCCAGAACACACCACTTATACTTTGCTTGGTTGAAGATTATTTAGGGTGATCACAGACATCTGTGCTATCATTCTTACCTTAAGGCTGCATGGCTTGACTAGAAATACATTTGTGTGTGCCTTCTCTGAACTACAGGATTTGCATAAAGAAGAAAGCCGACTCAGTCACTCCCCTTTATTACCTAACAAAGTAACCCAGGGCAAAATTATTTCAATCATGTGGCCCAGAATGCCTAAATTTGCTTTTAACCCACAGCAAAGTGTGATCTCACAAAAAAGAAAGACAATCAGCTTTGTGTATTAAGATTACAATGGTCATAACTCAGAATTCCTAATGCTGGAATAGAAAGCCAATAATCTATTAATTTACTGACTATAAAATGCTTAGTCTTTACATTAGTGCTTAGTGTTACAAACAGGTCTTGTCTTTCAGACTTGCAAACACTTGCACGGCTATGCAAAATAGTCACAATGTAAAGCAAGCACAAATCTCACTGATGGATTTTATGATAAAATCTGAAAATCACAACCTGTTGGAAGTCACTGAGGACTGCTTTGGGAAATAATGCTTAAAGATTAAAAGGAGAACTATGGGGTCAGGGGGTTTTCCCCATAGTTCTCCTTAGGGTAACGGGGGGACACAAACTAGCGTCCTCCCGTCACCCTAAGGTCAGTATACCATACTGAGACACCGCAGCGGATCTCGACATCGATGTCGAGATCCGCACAGCTGCGTGAGTGACAGCTGGCTCTGCCTATCTAGAGGCAGAGCCAGCTGTACCCGCCCCCTCCCCCGTCCGTTCCGCCAGTCAGCGCTGGCGCATCAGTGCGGGGAGGGGGGAATCCATCCCCTCCCCTGTCACAGCAGAGAGCCGTGACAGGATCGAGAAGTGAGCGAACACCGGCATGTGTTCGCTCACCTCCCGATCTACTGAGCCGACCTGTGACAGTCTCATTATCACCGGTTGGCTAGAACTATGAGGGGAGTGAAAAGCACTCACCTCATAGTTCTCCTTTAATCCTTTAGTTATCTCTTCACCCCTTCACAACCCATGACAAGATAATTCCGTCTTGGGTCCTTAAACAGACTAAGCCGCCGGAACTCTACGGAACTGTAGAGCTGGCGACACCGGCTTTACAGTGGAAGCGATTCTGGCGCCTCAGCTGCCACCAGATCGCTTCTACTAACCAGTAAAGTGGCCACCCCCACCCAAGCTGGGGAGTGGAGCGTCAAACATCCATTCACCAATCTCCTCCCCGGTCTATGGCACCAGGAGCAACGTGTATTGCATCACATCCGGTCCCTGAGCTGTCATTGATGGGCTCCTGAAGGACAGCAATAAGCTATTGAAGTGTGATCTGCACTTCAATAGCTTATTTAGAGTGTTAGGGCTTGTTCACACCAAATGCAGTCCAGATCTGCACGAGTTTCTGCACACGCAGTGGTTTGTGCCGCGTTTTTGATGCGCTCCGGGCCATTTTTTAGTTTAGCATGGGCTTTTAGTGCTTTCCAGGGCGTCTCCATGCGTTTTTGATGTGTTTGCATGCATTCCAGAGCAGGTAAAATAGGGCTTGCTGCAGTTTTTTTACATGCTCTGGAACTGAACGCTGCGGTGTGAACTAGAGCCCAAAATACCACTGGAATACATTGGACGCAGTTTTGATCCGGTCTGTAACTGCTCTGCTCATGGAACACGCTTGGTGTGAACAAGGCCTAAGGGCTTGTTCACGCGATGTCCGGACCAGATCTAGAGCAGATCTGCAGATGCAGTGCTATGCTTTTTTGACGCGTTCCAGTAAAAATAAAAAAACATTTTTTTTGCTGGAGTGGGGCTGTCAGTATGTTAGCTGCAGTGCGTTTTCGGACAAAATGTGACATGCAGTATTCTCTGTCCGGAACGGACTGCGCTCGTGAGAACTGTAGCCCATAAAACACATAGGGATACATTGGGATGCATTTTGGGGTGCATGAGCGCACGGATCTAGCCCAGACAGAATCCGGACGTCGTGTAAACAAGCCCTAAAGGTGATACTAGGGGTCGTTTGGACCCCCAGTATCACCTTAAAGGAGGACTTGTCACCACCAATATGCTATCACATAGGGGGGCTTACAAAAAAAAAAGTTAAAAAAAGTTTTAAAATCAATAAAATAAATGGAAAAAAATGTTTTTTTAAAGTCCCCCACGCGTCATAACGTAACACACACGTTGGGTGCGCTACACATGTTCATAACGCCGCGCACGCCAGAGTGAGAACAATAATTCTAGGGCCAATATTTATGTGTACCTCTAAATTAATGAGCTGTAGGGGCTTTTAAAGCATTGTTTATGGAGTTTTTGGGGTACTGATTTGCAGTTTCACGGACGCACACAATTATTAACCTGGGCATGTTGGGTGTCTATTTACTCATTGCAAGCTCATCTTTTGTATTTTACACACAAAACAGGGTTTTATATTGTGTTTTAGGGCACTATATTTAACTTAAGTGCATTTTGCACTACATTTTTGGGTTTGATTTACATTTGTTTTATTCTACAGGGTCTTACACCCGAGAGGTATGTTGGGGTGCCAATCAGAATGAATGGCAATGCAACACACCAGCACACCTACCGTGCAGTAGTGTGTTAAATGCAGGATTCCATGCATTTAGTGCATAGCTGTAGGAACATAAGGGAAGTTGTAGCAGTGCAGTTCTGAAAGTTATTTTAATGGATGTGCTATCCAATGCAGCTGTAAGACGTAAACTACAGGTTTTGAACTGTATCACTTTAACTAAAAGAAAAAGATTAGTCTTGTGTGCAGCTGATCAAAATACAGACGCTAGCAAAAAAAAAGATAAATGTGCCAAATCCAGGACTGCTGCCGAAAACAAAAGCAAGCAACTGTGCCCGAGTGCAGGAACGCGCAGGCAGACACACACACCAGCTCTTCGTGCCCTAACTGTAGGCAGCATGGTTCTATCACCATGCCAGAGAATGACATGCTGACACACTACATACAGATCCATGCAGTCATACCCATTAACCGAGTTACACTACACTCCTTCAAGGTACACACTAGCCTAGGCCAAATCTCAGCATTTACAACACCATCTCCATCCCCACAACCCGCTCACCTCAGTACTGCACAGCTCGCGCCCCACTCCCCAGCCAATGCCGACACGCCTTCTCCATGCTGGACACGCCCACTCAGTAGATAGCCATATCAATCGGCACACTGCGCATGCTTCGTAGCTACACACTGCGCATGCGTCCGGCCTCAATAGAGGGATGACTTCGTTGGCAAATCTGATAGAAAGGCTGTTCTATCACGTAAGCCAATGGAGTCATTAAGCATGCGTCCGTGATGTTACTGGATACTGGCGGTGATGTGTCGAAAGTGCGAACTTATCGAGGGCGAGGAGCTCTAGGAAGTGCCGCACTGCGCTTGCGTGCTTGACATCAATAAACCTTGGCTGTTAGGTTATGCTGCGAAGAGCATTAACTATGACACACTGCGCATACGTCCCTGAGCCAGGGGCGGATCCAGTGGCAATTACGCCCCCCCGGCCTGAGCTTGGCTGCTATGATGGATCGCCCTGTCACATTTTCCTAGAAACTCTACAGTACTCTATACTTTTTATTTCTTCGGTGTTTTTGATCATGTAAATGCTCTCCATGTTATCTGACTGCCCACTGCAAATTGTACCCAAAATGTGCATCTCAGTCCACACCGCTTACCAGTCATCCTAGTCCGCACTGCTCATTTTTACCGGTCATCTTAGTCCTCACTGCTCATGCTTACCGTTCATCCTAATCCTTACAGGTCATCCTAGTCTGCACTGCTCATCCTTACAAGTCATCCTAGTCCGCACTGCTCATCCTAGTCCTTACAGGTCATGCTAGTCCGCACTGCTCATCCTAATCCTTACAGGTCATCCTAGTCCGAACTGCCCATCCTTACCGGTCATCCTAATCCACACTGCTCATCCTAATCCTTACCGGTCATCTCAGTCCGCACTGCTCATCCTAATCCTTGCCGGTTATCCTAGTCCATGCTGCTCATCTTAATCCTTACCGGTCATCATAGTCTGCACCGCTCATCCTTAGCGGTCATCCTTGTCCGCACCGCTCATCCTTAGCAGTCATCCTAGTCCGCACCGCTCATCCTAATCCTTACAGGTCACCCTAGTCCGCACTGCTCAATCTTATCCTTACAGGTCATCCTAGTCAGCACTGCTTATCCTTACAGATCATCCTAGTCAGCACTGCTCATCCTTATCCTTACAGGTCATCCTAGTCCGCACTGCTCATCCTTATAGGTCATCCTAGTCCGCACTGTTTATCCTTACAGGTCATCCTAGTTCGCACCGCTCATCCTTACCGGACATCCTAATCCGCACCGCTCATCCTTTTTTTTTTTGAACTTTAGATTTTTATTGAAGTATATAATATTTGCATTGTCAACAATAATGTGTACATCCGATTATGGCAATACATAATTCTTTCTATGCAGCCATCTTCCACCACGGTTGGCCACGCCCCTCCCGCACCGCTCATCCTTACCAGACATCCTAGTCCGCACCACTCATCCTTATCGGTCATCCTAATCCTTACAGGTCATCCTAGTACGCACTGCTCATCCTTATCCTTACCTTACAGGTCATCCTATTCCGCACTGCTCATCCTAATCCTTACAGGTCATCATAGTCCGCACTGCTCATCCTTATCCTTACAGGTCATCCTAGTCCATACCGCTCATCCTTATCCTTACAGGTCATCCTAGTCCGCACCGCTTATCCTTATCCTTACAGGTACAGGTCATCCTAGTCCGCACTGCTCATCCTAATCCTTACAGGTCATCCTAGTCCGCACTGCTAATCCTTAGAGGTCATCCTAGTCTGCACTGCTCATCCTTATCCTTACAGGTTATCTTAGTCCGCACTGCTCATCCTAATTCTTTACGGTCATCCTAGTTCACACCGCTCATCCTAGTCCACACTGCTCATCCTAGTCCACACTGCTCATCCTAATCCTTTCAGGTCACCCTAGTCTGCACTGCTCATCCTAATCCTTACAGGTCACCCTAGTCCGCACTGCTCATCCTTACAGGTCATCCTAGTCCGCACTGGTCATCCTAATCCTTACAGGTCACCCTAGTCCGCACTGCTCATCCTAGTCCTTACAGGTCATCCTAGTCCGCACTGCTTATCCTAATCCTTACAGGTCATCCTAGTCCGCACTGCTGATCCTAATCCTTACAGGTCATCCTAGTCCGCACTGCTCATCCTAATCCTTACCGGTCATCCTAGCCCGCACTGCTCATCCTAATCCTTACCGGTCATCTTAGCCCGCACTGCTCATCCTAATCCGCACAGCTCATCCTAATCCGCATAGCTCATCCTAATCCGCATAGCTCATCCTAGTCCGCACTGCTCATCCTAATCCTTCCTGATCATCCTAATCCTTACCGGTCATCCTAGTCCGCACTGCTCATCCTAATCCTTCCTGATCATCCTAATCCTGACAGGTCACCCTAGTCCTCACTGCTCATCTTAATCCTTACTAGGGCTTGGCTCGATGTTCGAGCCGAACGTGAGTTGGGCTCGAACATCGGCAGTTTGTGTGTTTGGCACTGTGCCTTGTGAGCCCTGATTGGCTAAAGCCTTGCGCCTGACTTTGCCCAATCAGGGCACAGAGAACAGTGAGGGCAATGATTGGGCAAAGTCATGATGACTCTACCCAATCATGACTCACCTGTTACAACTGTAAACAGTTGGGCGGAGCTAGCTGTCACCACTAGCTCCACCCAAATGTTTATATGTTCCCGACATCTGTCAAAATGCCATTCTGCGGCGGATGTTCATTGCAGTGACGGGACGGCGATTGTTGTTTTTTTTTAAAATTATTTCTATTTATTTATTATTGGGTTTTTTCGTCGCGTCGTCGTGGACAACTCTGGATGTCGTGATTGACGTTGGATTACATCGGTGGATCAATTTTTTTTGGGGGGGGGGAGGGGTGGGGGGGTGTTTAAATAAAAGACTTGTCAAAAACATGTCTTTTGTTTGTTTTTTTCCAAATAAAGGATTTTTTCAAAAGTCTGGACTTTGTATTTACAATCTTATTTAACCTTTTAGTGAATGGGAAGTGGTACCCCTTACTCATTCATAAGGGGGTGGGCCGCATCTGGGTGCCCCTTTATTAAAGGGGTACCCTATTGTGAATAAGCCCCCTGCCTGCACCCCCACAACCAACGCCCCAGGGCTTGTGGGGAAGAGGTCCTTGTCTCCATCGGCACAGAGACAAGGTGCTTCTCCAGGGGCAGAGGGCATTTGGCCTGCTATGGGAGGGAGGCGAGGGCGCTCGCTTGTCCCCCCCCTGCCAGGCCTATGCTTGGATTAATGGTCTGGTATGAAATTTTAAGGGGCACCCTAGTTCCCCCCCCCCATTTTGGGGGTGGGGTTCCTCTTTAAAATTCCTACCAGACCTTAAGGGTCTGGTATGACTTATAGAGGGAACCCCATGCTTTTTTTTTCCTTCAAATGGGGTCCCTCCTAACATTCCTACCAGACCTAAAGGGTCTGGCATTGTTAGGCTGGGTTCACACCTAGGCGTATTGAATATGCGCGTAACAGCTAGGAGAGAGAGTAAAGAGAGACATCTTGTGTCCCTGAATACACTGCAGAGCTTATGCAGGGCCTATGCAGCCTTACGCTAGCGCGAGGCCTGCACTTGCCTTATAGTAATGGTATATTGGTGGCGGCAAAAATCAGCAACCTGCAGCACTAAGGTGCATATAGGAAGGGGGGATGGTATTGCTGTAGAAGAGTGTCAGAGCAAGATGGTATCATTGTAGAAGAGACTCAGGGGGGATGGATAGCATAATGCATTCACTCTTGTCACTATAGAATTCCTTGGATCCACTTCTCCTTGGATCCCCGCTGCATACAGATGGGGGAGGGCAGCGGGGATCCAGAGGAAAAGGTGCAGGCAGAGCCCCCCTATGTGTATGGCCGAGCGGCGGAGGATCGTTACATATAAGTGATATGTACCGATCGTCTGTGCAGAGCAAACACTGGAGCGATCAGCTGATCACTCCAGTGTTTGTAAATAATTGGGGACACTTAGTCCCCAATTATTTACAAATTATTATATTATATTATATCCCCATACATGTCCCCCAGGGCAGTACCCAGATCCCCATACATGTCCCCCAGGGCAGTACCCGGATCCCCATACACCTTTTATGGCCAATAAATAACTTGCATACAATCCTTCATAATGGGGAAAATTGTTTTTCAATGTTCTACACCCATAGACTTTCATTGAGTTCGAACCGAACACGGGGATCTTCGGCTCATGCTAATCCTTACAGCTCATCCTAGTCCGCAGGGAGGGAGGGAGGTCTCAGGTTTTTTCCTGTCTCTCGCCCCAGGTTCAGGACAAAATGGCGGCACACACAGACTGGACGGTTCTGGTCCTCAACTGTCAGCACAAGAACAGCGTCCAGACTTCCAGAGAGGTGAGCGCATCATGGATCTCCCTTCCCTTCTCTCCCCCTCCCTTCCCTACGCCCCCCCTCCCTACCCTTCTCACCCTCCTCTCCTCCCTCTAATTAATGTCTTCTCCACCCAGAACTGGAGATCAGACAGAGGCGGCTCTCGGACACACTGCGTCAGCTGGTGGAGGACCCCCAGGCTCACGTGGTCAGCAGCGGAGCCACCCTGAACGCTCTGCTGGTGGCTGCAGAACACCTGAGCACTCTGGCCAGGTACACAGTGATTAAGTACTGGTATTGGTGCATCCCTATTTTATGTCATGTCTGTTCTTTTTTTTTTTTCTCTTTCTCTCTCATTTCAGTGTGTCATGTTCAGGTATGGCGTGGAGTCAGTTTCAGGGTGAGCGGGTCATCGCTCTCCCGGGATCTCCAGAATACACTCGGGATAATGAGACGATGAGTTCTCTTCTATGTTCCAGGGGACAGTGAGAGATATTGTATACAGAGAATGTGACAAACGGACCTGCACCTGTATGCTGGAGGATCAACATGTCCCCCTGGTAACCAATTCCTAGAAATCAGACTTGTTCACTTCTATATCTACGGTATGAGGGGACAGAGGATGGAGATGATGGTCACCAATCCAGCAGTCAGTTGGTGGCTGTGTGATCGGGTCCAGTCGGATGTTGCATTCATTTATCACAGTATGTAAAGGACAGGGGAGCAAGAAAGGGGGTCATAGGCGTTAAGGGACTGACGGTTAAGGATGGTAGACTCAAGGATGGGGCTTGTGTACCCAGGGATGTTTGTGGTAGACCCAAGGATGGGTGTGAGGTACCCGGGGATGCATGTGGTAGACCCAAGGATGGGGGTGGGGTAGCCAGGGAGGCATGTGGTGGACACAAGGATGGGGTACTTAGGGATGTTGGACACGGGGATGGGGGTATCCAAGGATGGGGATGTTGGACGCAGGATGGGGTACCCGTGGATGGAGATGGGGGGATATTGGTTTAGATGTGTGGTCAGTGTATTCCTACAATCGTCAGCACTAAGTTCAAGGTCTAGAAAGACCCGAGTGTGTCTCATCAATACTATGAGTGAACTGGATCGCCAAAAGTTTTTTGGCCACAATAAGTGATAATAAAGACCTTATTTGTCCCCATCCCAAATTACCAAAATATCATCAGTATAAAGATTGTACAATATCAAATTAGCCCCAAATGGATTGTTGTACCAAATCTATAACCATGTTTTCTAGTTTGTTGTGTGACAATTCCAGCATGCACATTTTCCGGTGTAATACGAGGCAGATGAAGAGGCCCATGTTTCATACTCATGTCCATGGTGGAATGTGGAAGTTACAGTGCCATCCGATACATGAGAAGCTTCTCCTGTCTGCCTATTGGCAGAGCAACTTCAACATTGTGGACCATGACCATCACCAATTTCATAAATCTGCTTATAGCTATGGTTGTGTATGAACAGAGAGAATGGTTTGTACTGTTATAGAGATTCAAAAGATGTGTATGGTCTGCATTCTGTGCTGCAAGTTTTTGCATGAAAAGTATGGTGTGTTATTTTGTGTGTGAATGGAGAGGTGTGTATGTGGGGTTAGTAGTGGGCATGGGAATGCTGCTTTACCAAAAGAATCATGTGCTTTTATGAAGGGTGTGTGAAAGGACAGTAACAAGGGTTGAAGCCCTGACGTGGCGTTACTGCTTATATAGAGTATATACTGCTAATACAGTGCAGACAATACATTTACAATTATACTAACATGAATGTATTAAATGATCTGTATGTAGCCCTGTACTATGGATCATTTAACCCATTCATGTTAGCAGAGGATCATTGTAAATGTATTGTTGCAGGCACTATATACTACATATAGAGTGCACTGAACAATAGATTTACAATTATCCTCTGCTAATATGAATGGGTTAAATGATCCGTAGTACATGATATGTAGCCCTGTACCCCCTTTTCCACTTACAGAGCTAGGTTATTTTTCTTTTAAATAAATATTAATGTATTTTAATGGTATCTATCTACCAGTAGCTGCCTCATTTCCCACCCTCGGCTTATATTCGGGTCAATACTTTTTCCCAGTTTTTTTGGCTAAAATTAGGTACCTCGGCTTATATTCGGGACGGCTTATACTCGAGTATATACGGTAATTGGGTATCCATGTGCTAATTTAGCCAACCTGAGTGAGTGTAATACTTTACTGTCGTTAACCACAAAGAGTATTCGATTTTGAGCATAAAATGTAATATGATGAGTTAATGTCTCAGGTTTTTATCAAAGAATAAAAACATACACATACACCGTTTTCAAAGGGTTTGCATTTATTTTACCTATCTAAGCCATATACATATAATAATATCTTTTTAATCTATAGAGCTAACTGAAAATAATACAGTTTGTATAGTTGTACACAAAAAGTGTTTGAATGTAAACAGCAAAAAAAAAATAAAAAGCAGCTTTGTAGACTGTTTTACCAAGAAAAATTAAAATAGAAGGAAAAAACTTTCCCTCTTTAATAGGTTGCAATCCATATTTTCGTGCTTTGCTGGGTTAAAGTTATTGTCTGCAATGTTTATTTTTTTCAGATGGTGCAACAGTTTCCATGAGCAGTGAGAAAAGCAGAGGAATAGCTGCAGAGAGTGATAAAAGCTGGGGCAAAAGATTGAGAAGAGCTCACACTCCCCCCCTCCCCAGCTCTTCTCTCGCTCCCTCTCTCACACCTTCCCCCCAGCTCTTCTCTCGCTCCCTTTCTCACACTTTCCCCAGCTCTTCTCCCTCTCTCACACTCCCCCCCCCCCCCCCCCCCCTCTCTCCCC
>NW_017307533.1:76258-78372 GCF_000935625.1 Nanorana parkeri | reverse complement strand
TGAGGGGGAGAGTGTGAGAGAGAGTGACAAGAGCTGGGGAGAGTGTGATATAGATTAGGAAACAAATGTGGACACAGAGAAAGGAAACATGGGGAGAAGTGTGATAGAGAGGAAGAAAATCTGAGGAAAAGTGACAGAGAGAGAAGCCAGGGAGAAGTGTGATACAAAGGGGGTGATTTACTAACCTAAACACACGCACGCACTAGGTGCGTGTGATTTTTACACAGCAAAACGTATTTATCAACCAAAAAGTCTCTAAAAGCATATTTCCACTAATGCCATATATGGAAAATCATGCACATGATGCATATATAATGCTGCTTCACAGTTTAGACAAAAATGATTAGCTCATGCATTTACATTCCTGAATTCATCAACGCAAGCAACACAACATAGAGCTAATTTACAGAACATCACCTTGCAAATTCATGCAGGGCTTTGCACAACACACCTGCTTGGTGTGTACTCACTACAAAGGTGTTTAGATTCCACCCATAGATCATGCTGGGAGGGAACACACTACAGAGGTGTATACATGTTCGTGGTGTGTTTATAAGGTTAGTAAATCAACCCCAAAGTGTGCGTCTCATACTATTTCAGTGAGAGCGCGTGAGACAATGTAAAAGAGAGTGACACACAAAATACAATACGTATCACTGTCTCTCACAGACAAGAGAGCCACACAGAATGTGAAAGAGAATGACCACCGAGAGACATAGTGCATCTCACACTGTCTGCATTCCAGTACACTGCAGTAATAGACAGGGGCGGACTGACCATTCGGGCAGTCGGGCACGGACCGAGGGCCCGCGGCCATCAGGGGGCCAGTCACTGACCGTCCCCTTGCCGCTGCCTCTCTGCCATCTGCACCCGGTCAGCCCGCCCGCGTCAGATTTTGTAATAGCCGCTCTGTAATATGTACCATCAGCTATAGAGGATGACAAATCCTAGCAATACATTATACACTGGGGGGAATTTATCAAAACTGGAGCAGACAAAATCTGGAGCCGTTGCCTATGGCAACCAATCGGCTTCTCTCTTTAGTTTGTTCAGTTAAGGTTTAAAAATTAAAAATCTGCTCAGCCACAACCAACCTCGCGCAAGCGGGAAAATGCCTACATTTAAAAACACGCAGTGATGCCTGTCAACATACAAGCAATCGCTGGCTATAGAGCTGGGGTGCCGATCATGTGTGTCCCCTCCCTCCCACTGTCACGCTAGTCCCGGGGCCATGCTGTCCCCGGTGCGAGGCTGGGACCAGCATAGTTGCTCTGTGACAGGGGATTAGAGGGAGATCTCCCCCCGGTCCCCTCTCCGCTGTCAGAATGCGGAACTGATGTATATTTCATCACTTCCGCATCACTTCCAGAAGCTGGAGAGACCCCGATGAAGCAGATCTCTGTTTCATCAGCTTCTCTGGGGGTCCCTAGGTGACATTAAGGGTCTTGGAGACCCCTGATGTCTCCATAAAGAGGACCTGTCACATATCTTTGCTATCACATAAGGGGTTTTCTTAGCCCCCTATGTGATAGCAATAAAGTTAAGTGAAAACAAATTAGAAAAGAAAATTAAAGTTTCCCCAAAAAATATTTAAAGTCACACATAAAAAATAATTGAAAAAAACAAAAACTTTTTTTAAAGTCCCCACCCATACATATACGCACGCAAACATGCGTTGGGTGCGCATCTGTGCAAAATCGACGATTGCGCCCATGTTGGTGGGTGCGCGCAATTTGAAAGCTTGACATGTCGATGTCTTGATGTCTATTTACCCAATGTGACCCCGTCTTTATATTTTACCAAAAAATTGGCCAATAATAATTGTATTATAACATAATGTAAAAAAAAATTAAAAAGTCCCAAAATGTAATTTTTTTCCTTAACCCCTTCGTGACTGACGACGTACAGTGTACGTCGCCAGCATCGGGGCTGTTTAAACAGACAGACAGACAGTCTGTTTAAACTTGTAGAGCCGACTGTCGGCTTTACAACAGAAGCGATCCTGGCGACTTACCTGTCGCCAGATCGCTTCTGCGTCCCGAAGAAGGGGCCGCCCCCCGCCGGACACCCCCGCCGTGCTTCCCCGGGCTCCGTTGCCCCTCCTACGGGCCCGG
>NW_017307533.1:64676-75427 GCF_000935625.1 Nanorana parkeri | reverse complement strand
CCCCCCATCCTGCTCTGTTATATTGAGGCACTGTGGTGTGCTGAAGGTGTTAAGACACACACACACTATCTCTCTCCTCGCCCCCCTCCCCTTCCCCAGCTCAGGAGCAGGAGGCAGATCAAAGACACATGACAAACGATCCTGTATACAGGACACACAGCAGTAAGGATTGCTTACTATGAGGAGATCTGGAGATGGGACATTGCAGAGCTGACAGCCAGGAACACAGCACGACCTCATCAGCTCGAAAGTCGGCACTCAGAGAAGAGGGGGAGGGGCCTGACAATTACACAGGGCGGAGCTCCTTCACTCAGGAAGTTTGTATGCTGGCTGCGACTGTGCTCCGATTTTTCCACCCTGCTCACCAGTGCCCTCAGGCTGCTTGTGTTGCCTGTATACTGTATACTGGCCCTGGGCATGCACCTAACTCCATCATTTCTGTCAGTTGCACACTCCCCCCTTCTCAGTGTCCGTCGATCTCTTTCACTCGAAATCGAGGCCGCAGTGCAGGGAACAGAGCCACATAAGCCGATGTTTCCTCTATAGCGCCGGCTCCTGTCACAGGCAGAGTGATACCAAATGCACTTCGCTCATTCTGGTTACCAAATTGCTCTTGGAAACGTATGGCACCCCTGATTACCCTATTCTTAACTTTGCCATTTTGGATTATTTAATTTGAATTTGCATTAACTTTGGATTGTTATACATTAAAAAAAAAATAAGACCTACCCCGAAAATAAGACCTAGTGTGTTTTTTTGAGCCACAGAAAATATAAGACAGTGTCTTATTTTCGGGGAAACACGGTATATACAGTACACATTCCCAATACACTGCCGGCAATAGATTCACAATTATCCCCTGCTAATAATCATTAGTTCTTAATAGGGACCCCCCTTGCCCTCACTTACTGCTCGATGAAGCTTTTAAATAGCTTTTTGTGCAAACTTGCTAATGTTGAATAGAACCCTTTCAATCTCCATTAGATGTGATCGAGAGATTCAGAAAAGGTGTGTGGGCTGGAAAGTACAATGATTGTTTTATGCACTTGTCTTATATGTGTGTGTATATGGTATGGCTTAGTCAGAAATGCATGATAATTGCTTTAAATAAATTTGGTCTCTGTCTTGCTTCTCTACATCTACTTACCCACTATAAATAACCTAGCACTGGAAGTGGGTATTAGCCTTTTTTCTCTCGTGTAGGATACCACACTAGATAAGATGGGTCGGTAAAAGGGATATTTAGCATTAATAGTTTTCAGGAAAGAGACAGTTTCTTGCCACACTTCTGGTCATATGACTTGACCATCGCATTTGCAGGCAGTTACAGACCCCAACAGAGGTTAACATCAGCAAAAAAGAGAATAACAAAATGCAAATCACTTACGATGTGCCTTGCTGGTGAGGTTGTAGTCAGGGCTGTGCTGGAGAGCAGCGGCGAGTCAGCGCTGGTCAGGTGGGAGGAGCTCCAGGTGGGGTCCTAATTTAGCTGGCCGGCGACTGCCCAGAGGTGCCGTGTGTGTCGGGGTCCTCTGGCAGTCACCGGCCAGCTAAATTAGGACCCCACCGGGAGCTCCTCCCACCGGACCAGCGCTGACTCGCCGCTGCTCTCCCGCACCGAAGGTAAGTGAAGGGAAAAAAAAAAAACATGTCAAAATGCCCCGATGCTTGCGCTAAGTACAAGTACTTGTCAAAATGCCCTGTTTTTTCCGCCCTCACCCCTTCAGCGCCCTCAGGCGGCCACTTGACTTGCCTTGCGGTAGCGCCGGGCCTGCTGAGCGGCGATCAATACATCGTTTACAGCAGCTTCAGCTTCCAGCCTTTTGTCCTTTACTTCAGTCCCTCCCTAGTCTTTGAATTCGCAATCTTGGAAAGAATAGAAAGTAAAGTCAACGATAACATCTCCTGGTAACAGCTACTAGGTCAAGCATATAGTCACAACTGTGTAAAACAATGCATTCCTATTGAATGAATTAAAATATTAGACAAGATGTGTTATCAATTCAAAATAACAGAAAACCTGAGCATTGTAATTTCAGATTCATCTAAAAGTAGGTACTGCAAGGGTGCAGGTGGCCAGTGGCTTGTTTTGCCTTGGATGTTGCCCTTGGATGTTTTGCCCTTCATCATTTAGAGGCATTGTTCTTGCTTTGATGATGAACCATGTGATGTGAGAATGGTTGATGTCTATGTTACCCCCCTCACTATGATGTGACCGAGAGAAATGCCCACGTACCCCTCCTCTTATTATGTGACCATGGGTGATGCCCACATAACCATCCTGTTATGCTGTGACAGTAAGTGATGCCAATGTACCCCTACCCTTGTGATGTAATTGTGTGTGATGCCCATGTATCCTCCCCATTATGATGTGACTGTGGGTGTATGTCCATGTAACCACCATGGACATCACCCACATATGGGATCTAACCTTTGGTGATGCACATTTAGCCATGTACCCTTCCCCTTGGATGATGCACATGTAGTAATGCACTTCCACTTGGGTGGTGCCCATGTACCTCTCCCCTTGGGTGATGGTTGAGTACCTTTTCCTTGTGGTGATGCCTGTATGCCCATGTGCTGCTCACTTTATGCGATGTTTGCGTAGCTCTCCCTTGGGGTGACGCCTATATGCTTATGTACTGGTCCCCTTAGAGTGATGCCTGTATGCCCATGTAAGGACGGGAGAAGAGAGAGAGAGAGGACGGGAGAAGAGAGAGAGAGAGAGGACGGGAGAAGAGAGAGAGGACGGGAGAAGAGAGAGAGAGAGAGAGAGAGAGAGGACAGGAGAAGAGAGAGAGAGGACAGGAGAAGAGAGAGAGAGAACGGGAGTAGAGAGAGAGAGGACGGGATAAGAGAGAGAGAGAGAGAGATGACGGGATAAGAGAGAGAGAGAGAGAGAGAGGACAGGAGAAGAGAGAGAGAGAACGGGAGTAGAGAGAGAGAGGACGGGAGAAGAGAGAGAGAGAGAGGACGGGAGAAGAGAGAGAGAGAGAGGACGGGAGAAGAGAGAGAGAGAGAGGACGGGAGAAGAGAGAGAGAGAGAGGACGGGAGAAGAGAGAGAGAGAGAGGACGGGAGAAGAGAGAGAGAGAGAGGACGGGAGAAGAGAGAGAGAGAGAGGACGGGAGAAGAGAGAGAGAGAGAGGACGGGAGAAGAGAGAGAGAGAGAGGACAGGAGAAGAGAGAGAGAGAGAGAGAGGACAGGAGAAGAGAGAGAGAGAGGGAGGACGGGAGAAGAGAGAGAAAGGAGGACGGGAGAAGAGAGAGAGAGAGAGGAGGACGGGAGAAGAGAGAGAGAGAGGACAGGAGAAGAGAGAGAGAGGACGGGAGAAGAGAGAGAGAGAGGACGGGAGAAGAGAGAGAGGATGGGGAGAGAGAGGGGACGGGAGAAGAGAGAGAGAGGACGGGATAAGAGAGAGAGAGAGGACGGGAGAAGAGAGAGATGACGGGATAAGAGAGAGAGAGAGGACGGGAAAAGAGAGATAGGACGGGAGAAGAGAGAGAGAGAGGACGGGAGAAGAGAGAGAGAGAGAGGACGGGAGAAATGAGAGAGAGAGGACAGGAGGAGAGAGAAGACGGGAGAAGAGAGCACGGGAGAAGAGAGAGAGAGGACGGGAGAAGGGACAGGACAGAAAATAGGGATGCACCGATTCCGGTACTAACGCTAGCATGTAGCCGGCTTCCCAGCCAATCAGCATGGAGCTGGACAAACAGCATGGGGCCGGCTTCCCAGCCAATCAGCATGGAGCTGGCCAAACAGCATGGGGCAGGCTTCCAGGCCAATCAGCATGGAGCTGGGCGGTGAGTCATTACCTGCCTCTCGGCCTCCAGACAGGCTGGGAAGCCGGTTCCATGTTCCTCGCGGCACTGCCGGTCAGAAGAAATCTTCCGCATTTGGGGGAGTACTCGCCCAAATACTCAGTATCGGCAACAATACCAGTATCGGTAACGGTGCATTCATAAAAGAAGGGAGACAATGAGAGGACCTCATAATTCTGGAGGAGACTAACAGGACACGGTGCTCTACACAAGTACGGGCTAAGGACTGCACTACCAAGGCCCACACATGACACCCGGGGGCCCACAGGAAGTGCAGAGTAAGAGTACTCACCGTGTATCTGGCCCGAGTGCTCAGGTGTTCTGCAGCCACCAGCAGAGCGTTCATGGTAGCTCCGCCGCTGACCACGTGAGCCTGGGGGTCCGCCACCAGCTGAAGCAGTGTGTCCGAGGGCCGCCTCTGTCTGATCTCCAGTTCTGGGTGGAGAAGACATTAACCTCCCTGGCGGTATGATTATTTCCTTTTTTGTTTCTATTTTTTTTTCTATTTTTTACTTTTAAATTTCCCGCCGGTTCCGCCCCCCTGCGACACAGACGCTCGCAAGGGATGGAAGACGGATGCCGGCATCAGCAGGGGGACACAGCGGGGATCGTGGACAAGGTAAGTAACGCGCTGTGTAATCCTGAGTGTGGCTCGGTGTTACCGCTTTTGGTAATGAAAGTTAACCCCGAGCCACACTCGGGATTACCGCCATAGAGGTTAATTAGAGGGAGTAGATGAGTGAAGAGGAGAAGGGGAGGGGGAGCGTAGGGAAGGGAGGGGGGAAGAGAAGAAAAGGGAGGGGGAGAGAAGAAAAGGGAGGGGGAGAGAAGAAAAGTTTGAAGCCTTATATGCAATTTATGGTCCATAAAAGGTGTATGGGGATTCGGGTACTGCCCATTAATCAATGAAAAAAAACACTTTAAAAAAAAAGTTTTTAAGGGAGCAGTGATTTTACCATCACTTAAAGGGTAACAATAAAAATTAGAAATTCCTTTAAATATCGTGCCTGGGGGGTCACCTTAAACTGCCTGTAAAGAGGCGGATCTGTACGATGTAAAGAACCTGCTGCAGCAAAACTGACATTTCTAAAGAAAAAAATGACATTTATTTATTTTTAAAGTGTGTGGTTCCCCCTCCAAAACAATAACAGACCCTTTAGGTCTAGTAGGAATGTTAGGAGGGACCTTTTTTTTAAAAAAAAAAAAAAAGCGTAGGGTTCCCCCTTAAAGTCAAACCAGAGGTCCCATTCACTATAGGGTTAAATAAAATTGTAAATCAAAAGTCCAGACTTTTTTTAAAAATCCTTCATTTGGAAAAAAAAACAACAAAAGACATGTTTTTGACAAGTCCTTTATTAACATAAAAAAAAAAAAAAATAGATCCACCAATGTAATCCAGGGTAATGTAAACCCTTTGGGTAATGCCCATATACCTCTTCCCTTGGGTGATGATTGGGTTCCTCTCCATTGAGTTGATGCCCATGTGCCTAAGTATCCCTCCCTTTCAGTGATCACTGTGGTTTTATTAACATAAATGTCCTCTGTGCCACCTGTTTTAAGAAGTGTGGATGGATAGATGTAATTATGACCAATTATAACTGCAGAGATGTACAAAAATAAATGTATAAGAGTAAGATTAAGCATAGTAAGTTAGTAGAATAATCTCACCTGAAAATCCAAAGTAGAACAGTGTAGGTAGAGATCGCTGAACAATGAAGTCAAACATACCTTCACACAGTGAAAGAAAACAAGATTTAAAAGAAAGAAGTGTAAAAGAATGTTATCAGTTTGGAATATTAGTTAAAACAAAGGCAGCCAATCACACAGCATCGCCTGCTAAGAAATTAGAAGTTGGGCCAGCGTTGTCCACGACTCGAAGAAATAAAAAATAAATATAAATAATTTTTAAAAACTCAGACAATCGCCGTCCTGTCACTGCGAACACCTGCCGCATAATAGCATTTTGACAGATGCAAGCAACATAAAAACAATGGGGTGGAGCTAGCAGTGACAGCTAGCTCCGCCCAACTGTTGACAGGTGAGCCATGATTGGGCTGAGTCATCATGACTTTGCCCAATCATGGTGTAACAGTGTGTGCCTGCTCCTGTGTAACACTGTGTCACAATGCAGTCAGTAAGCCGATAAACTTGTAGAGGCTGGAGTCCAAAAGTCCATAGCAGGGAAGTTTATCCTACTCAGTTAGCGACAACTTTTTCACAAACAGCACCGAGTCTTCTGAAGCCAGCTAGTAACAAAAATACATAAACAAAAAGCCTGTCTCTGTCAGAGATCTACCTAAACATAGAAAACAGTTTCATCCTCACTGAATAAAGGTGCCAGCTAAGCCTTTAAACACCTGCCAAACAAACATAACATTTTCTCAGGTCTCACTATACCTCTAGTGCAGCAGCCTGGGAGGTCTGTGTTTCAGTCTCTCTCTTCCCAGTGACCTGTTAGCTGCATCTCCTTTTAAAACCTTCTGTCCACACCCTGTTTAGGTGAGTTAACCCATTTTGTAACTGACCGCCTGTTTCAACCTATTGCTAACATAGTAGCCAGCAATTACTTCACCCCGTGGTCAGTACAATCTGTCACACATGGCTTTCACTGTTCTCTGTGCCCTGATTGGGCAAAGTCTTGGCAAAAGTCTGTGGAAAGGGACAAGGCTTTAGCCAATCAGGGCTCATAAGACACTGTGCCGAACACTCAAACTGCCGATGTTCGAGCCGAACTCACTCCAACATTGAGCCCAACCCTAGTAAGGACTAGGATGAGCAGTGCGGACTAGGGTGACCTGCAAGGATAAGGACGAGTGGTGCAGACTAGGATGACCTGTAAGGATAAAGGCCGTGACACACTGCACGCGAAGCTGTGCAGAGCGAAGCAAAGCTCTCCGGCACGGAGCTTCGCGTGCAGTGTGTGAGCTGAGTGCAGTCAGATGATTGACTGCACCTTCAGCCAATCGGCTCGTCTGTAACAACCGGCCAGACGTCGCATCCTGTCGCGCCGGTTTATACGCGCGAGCCGATTGGCTGAAGTTGAAATTGTTCATCTCGGCACGCTCAGCTCTGCGAGCTATCGCAAGCTGAGGTGCCAAGAAGAAAGTGACATGACACACTGCTCCCAAAGGCAGCGCACCACCGCTCTGCGCTGCTTCGCGTGCAGTGTGTCACGGCCTTAAGGATGAGGATGAGCAGTGCGGATTAGGGTGACCTGTAAGGATTAGGATGAGCAGTGCTGACTAGTATGACTGATAACGATTAGGATGAGCAGTGCGGAATAGGATGACCTGTGAGGACTAGGATGAGCAGTGTGGACTAGGTTGACCTCTAAGGATTAGGATGAGCGGTAAGGATTAGAATCAGCAGTGCAGACTAGGATGACCTGTAAGGATTAGGATGACCGGTAAGGATGAGCGTTACGGACTAGAATGACCGGTAAGGATGAGCAGCGCAGACTAGGGTGACCCATAAGGATGAGTAGTGCGGACTAGGATGACCAATAAGGATGAGCAGTGAGGACTAGGATGAGCAGTGCGGACTAGGATGACCTGTAAGGATGAGCGGTGCGGGCTAGGATGACCAATAAGGATGAGCAGTGCAGACTAGGATGACCTGTAAGGATGATCAGTGCAGACTAGGGTGACTGGTAAGGATTAGGATGAGCAGTGCGGAATGAGATGACCTGTTAGGATTAGGATGAGCAGTGTGGACTGAAATGACTGGTAATGATTAGGATGAGCAGTGCGGAGTGAGGTGACCAGTAAGGATTAGGATGAGCGGTGCGGACTAGGGTGACCGGTAAGGATGATCAGTACGGACTAGGATGACCTGTAAGGATTAGGATGAGCAGTGCGGACTAGGATGAGCAGTGCGGACTAGGATGAGCAGTGCGGACTAGGATGACCTGGAAGGACTAGGATGGGTACCAGCAAAACAGCAGAATTCATTAAATGTTCAAGAGCAGCTTTTGTTAAAGTGTTTAAAGACTGGACTGTCAGCCGAAAATCTCGGTCTGAATGTGCACTCCTTTCCGGTAAAAAGTGTGTCTCTCCCGGGTGTACTCACCGGCCCAAGCAGCTCCATCAGGTAACGAAGGCGAGGGGGAGGAGTCCAGTGACGTCACGGACATCGACATCACCAGACTCCTCCCCTCTTCCCTTCGTTAGCTGACAGAGCCACTTGTGGAAGTGGGGGGAGGAGTCCGGTGACGTCACCGGAACTCCAACGGAAGACCCGGAAGCCGGCGGAGAGGTGAGTACGGAGCCAAAGAACTTTGATCGATCAAAATAATTTTGATCGATCAAAAAAATTAACGATTAAATCGAGGGATTAATCGTTAATTTCCGCAGCCCTAATAAAAATGTATATAAAATAAATCAAATTAAAAATCATATGAGATGTGATGCTGTATTCTTTATACAATGTGTCAATAGTGATGGATATATGTGTGAGCACAAAAAAAATGAGAGAAGTAAATCACTCTCCAAAGAGGCTAATATACTGTGTGAGCTGTGTGCGGTTCCTTTGCTGAAACATCAGGACTGGGAAAAGACCACAACATCTTATCGGTAAAGACGGATGGAATATTGACCTCCTTCTCCTTGCCCTGGAAAAAAGACGGCTTTTGTTTCTCCAGTATCTGGTGAGTGCATTCCCTACGGGGGTCTCCTTTTCTTTTGTCAGACAACTCACCTCGGCACCTCCCACTGAGATACATCCCCCGAGTTCTCCATCAGTTAAAGTATGTATCTCCAGGACCAGGACATCATTGGACATTTTTTTTTGCTCTTTTATATCAATTTTTGTTATACTTTGTATTTCACATCGTTCATATATTATACACAATATATTCCACTTTAATCTATTAATACTAACGTTTTGTTATTCATGTACTTCACCTGGTTGCACTGTTTATATAATTGTGGGTTGATTCACATCCACTATACACTTACATATTCAGTTTAAACACACAGCTCACACAGTATATTAGCCTCTTTGGAGAGTGATTTACTTCTCTAATTTTTTTTATATATCCATCACTATTGACATATTGTATAAAGAATACAGCAACACATCTCATGATTTCATTTGATTTATTTTATATAAATTTTTATTCATATTTGTATGATTTTGCAGATTTATTGTCTTTTCCATATACACTGGTTTCTGTCTAAATACACCGTGAGACTTATAGCGCTGCACTACTGACCAATTAACTTCTGAGGCTCCCAAGCCTGAGTTTCAGCAGCTTGCAGTTAATCCGTTTTTTCTTCTTTTACCTTTTTTTCCAATAGCGCAGATCATCTGTATCTCTATGAGGGAGACTTTACCTTGCTTAGGTGGCCCCCACAATCACCAGATCTCAATCCAATTGAGCATTTGTGGGACGAAGTTGAAAGAGCCATCAGGCAGCTGGTTCCACAACCATCAAATCTCACAGAACTGGACAGTGCTATTCATCAGGCATGGTGTCAGATTCCTCGCATCACCTTTCAACATCTCGTGGAGTCAATGCCAAGAAGAATTGCCGCAGTATTGAAGGCAAGCATTGGAAAAAAGTGTGCATGTGGGGTGCATGCTTTCACGCTGTTTCCGCCAAATTCTCACTCTGCCATCTGCATGATGCAACTGGAAACGTAATTCATCGGGCCACATGACTTTTTTCAAATGCTCGACTATCCAATCCTTGTGTTCCTGTGCGAATTGGAGACGTTTTATCTTGTTAACTGCAGACAGCAAAGGTGTTCGAACAGGCCTTCGGCTTCCATATCCCATACGATGCACTGTACGGCGAACAGTGTGTTCAGAAGACCCTTGCGCCAGCTGGTACTGCTCACCCAAAGGGTAGAAAATGCGCTTCTTGTAACATGAAGCTGTCGTCCTCTTGGGCGAAACCCTTGTGCAAGTGATGTGTGGAGAAGGAAGTATCCAAAGAGTCAGCATGCATGTTTAAGGGCCTTATGGATACCATGAGAGAGGACATGGTCTCCACATTTCAATCATTCCGGTCTATTATTCAGAGTACTGGGCCTAGTCTGGGGGTGCAGAACAATCCAAGCCCTTCAGGAGAAGGTTGCTCAAACTTGTACACTGAGAGTGTAGTGGGCGGTGAGGCACCCAGTGATGGGTCAGATTCCACACAGGGGCCTGATGATCAATCAGAGGAGGACTCTAAAGCAGATTTTCAGGATCCAAAAAGGGCAAAGTATCTATTTCCTTCATTTAAGTCCAGGGAATTGTTGAAAGCCATCTGGGACACTTTAGGCTTAAAAGGAAGAGTTAACTGAACTGAAGTCCATGATAAAATGTACAAAGGGCTTCAGACCAAAGAGGGCCGCACATTTCCGGTTCATAAATCCCTAAAAGATATGATTCAATCTGAATGGGAACGCCCAGAAAAGAGAATTTTCTTTTCATCTAGCCTTAAACAGAGGTTTCCTTTTTCCGAGCAGGATGCAGAGATTTGGGAAAAATTTCCAAAATTGGACGCGTCACTCTCCAAGGTCTCCAAACAATCTGATTTATCTTTTGAGAATATGGGGGCGTTAAAGGACCCTATGGACAAAAAGGCCGAGTTTTTGCTTAGGAAAGGTTGGGAGGCAGCCAGTGCTGGGTTTAAGGCGGGCCTCACTATCACATGCGTGGCCATCTGGTTGGCGCAACTGTGGTCACACCTAGAAGGTGGTACCACCAGGGAACAGATATTGGATTCTCTTCCCGTTCTGAGCAAGGCCGTGTCTTATATCGCAGATGCCTCGGCAGAGGCGGTTGGATACTCAGCGAGAACTACAGCTCTGATTAACTCATCCAGGAGAGTGTGATAGCTAAAGACCTGGCCTGGCGACACAGCTTTCAGGTCAGGTTTGCGGGTGTAACGTCCAGCAAGCTTGTATCAGACTGAGAATACAGGTGGTACTTGTGATTTGG
>NW_017307533.1:54618-59372 GCF_000935625.1 Nanorana parkeri | reverse complement strand
GGCCTTCCCTGGGAGGAGCAACGATAGGTGCTTGCTCAGCTATGCGATCGCGTAGCTCTTTATTCTCAGCTCTAAGTGTTTTGACAGTAGTGGTGAGAGCCTCCACACGTTGGGTGAGGTTATAGACATGGGTTGTCAACTCCGCTGGATCCATTTCTTTTTGGGTTCTAGCGAACTGTAACGTCCAGCAAGCTTGTGTGTGTGGATCTCAGCTGCGGAGTGACTCTGTGGATGGCTCAGGTAGAGGGTTCACTGTTGCACTCTGCATTGAATGAGTGAGGTCGGAACCCCTAGCACATCATACACCACCACAGGATTGTGAACACAATATAGGTCCTCAATTGTCATTCATTAGGGCCGTGTTGGGACTTGTAGTTACACTAGTTAACTTCACTAATGCAAGGCAATACAATGATGGTACTGTTAAGTGGTAGGATAATGATGCACAGTTCAGTTAATCAGGATAGCAGTTATATATATATATAAGGTAAGTGAGCTGCAGGCATTCAATAGAGTACTGTCACTTCAATCCAATGGAGGATATGCAATCTTGTATCAGACTGAGAATACAGGTGGTACTTGCGATTTGGTGTAAACAGTCCAGATACCCCGAGCCACTGGTTGTGGAAGCTTCACGGCTGTGAATCCTCTGGAGGAGGACAGCAAGGTTCAGGATGGTGGAGGTGAATGCCCTAGCAAGTTGCTTGACTTTCTACCTCGCTAGAACGCTGAGCAAGTGAGCCTTGTTAGCTCTTGTAGGAGAGGCAGGTGTGTGTGGGTGGAGTCGTCAGCAGTGGCCCTCCCAACCATCTCCTAGTAACGGAAATGCTGTGTGAAGGCCGGCCTACTCTGCCTGTCACTTAGACACTGTATGTGTCTGAGAGCGACGTCTGAGAGCGACGTCTGAGAGTAGAAGCCCTGGAGGGAACGCGACCGGCAGGTCGCCTAGCAACCAGACGCCGGCGCGGCTGACCCATGGGACGGAACCCGATTCCCTGACAGCGGGTCAGCTCAGACTGTCAGGTACTGTCAGCTTTGTGGGTTGCCCTTTAAGAGGGATCTGCTTTTTGGGCAAGAATTGGAGACTGTATTAGACAGGTCCACAGACAGAAAGAAGGGGTTTCCCCTGCGCAAAAAAAAACAACAAAAGAAAAAAAACATTTTTGGGCAAAGGGGACAAAACTTTAGAAAAGGTAAGAAACAGGACCAGCCCAAGAACCGGGCCTTTAAGAAGTGGAAGGGAAAGAGTGGTTTCCTCTTTAACCCCCCTCACTCTGGCCCCAAATCCCAATGACTCTCCAGCCAGAGTGGGAGGGAGACTGGTGGACTTCCCCCCACGTTGGATGACCCTGATGGACAACCAGTTTGTCCTAGGGCTTATCAGATCAGGGTACAGGATAGAACTGACTGCCCCCCCCATCCAGATATTTGGTTACTCTTCTCGCCAGGGATCAGGTGAAGACGAGGGCTATGACAGCGTCCCTTCAGGAACTACTAAAACAAAAAGTAATTGTTCAAGTTATAAAACATGAGGAAGGGAGAGGGTTTTACTCTCATATATTTGCAGGGATAAAACCCTCAGGAAAATGCAGGGTGATCTTAAACCTGAAACCCTTAAACAGGGTGGTGCGGTATGGAATCAATTTTCTGTAAGGGACTTACTGTCACAGGGTGCATTCCTAGCTACAGTAGATCTTAGGGACGCATATTTGCACGTTCCAATATGGAGATCCTCCCAGGAACTGCTTCGGTTTGTGGCCAAAGGCCCAGCTGGGGTACTCCATTTTCAGTACAGGGCACTGCTCTTCGATCTGTTCTCATCTCCGAGGATTTTTACCAAAGTGCTTGGGGAGGCTCTCGCCCCCCTGAGGTCGCGGGGAGTAGGGGACGTGCCGTATTTGGATGACCTATTATTCTTTGCCCCGTCAGGGGACCTTCTCCGGCTGAAGTTGGACATCGCCATCAGACACTTGGAAATTTTAGGGTGGCTCCTGAATAGGGAGAAGTCCCAGCTGGTCCCTTCGCAAACCGTGAAATATTTGGGGTAGTGGATAGACACCCGAAAAATGCTGATATCCCTACCTTAGGGGAAAATCTCTTTGCTGAGTGTGGAGGCAATGAACCTTTGGTTAGTAAGGGAAGCATCCTGCAGGTCAATCATGAGGGTTCTGGGGCTGATGAGGTCAGCCATGCCGGCAGTCTTCTGGGCACAATTGCATTCCAGAGCCCTCTAGAATTTTCTGACAGAGGGTCTAGACAGGGTGTTGGTTCTCACAGATCCGGTCAAACACTCTTTGATTTGGTAGATGGACAGACGGAACCTTGGGAGAGGGAGGTTATGGAGTCAGCCACAACCTCTCAGGGTTACCACGTACACCAGTGCTTGGGGGTGGGGGCCCACCTCCAGGATCTCATATGCCAGGGGTCATGGGACCGGGTTTGGAAACAAGTCGTCAAACATGCGGGAGTTGAAGGCAGTGGGCCTCGCCCTCTTGTATTGTCAGCACCAAATAGAGTGACAACATGTTTTGGTACTGTCAGACAACACCACAACTGTAGCATACATCAACAGACAAGGTGGTACCAGATCCCAGGCCTTGATGACCTTAGCAGACACAATCTTGTCTTGGGCAGAGTCCAGGCTCCTTTCCCTGACAGCTGACAGAAAGCTATTCGGAAACTGGAGGGGGAGAGAACTGCATTAATACTGGTTGCCCCGTGCTGGCAAAAGAGACCTTGGTTCATGACAATTCTGGATATGAGCAAGGAAGTGCCTTTAACTCTTCCATTAAGGCACTCACTCTGAAAACTGTTCTTCTGGTAGCTTTAGTATCTACCAGGAGAGTGTGCGAAATACATGCATTTTCATAGCTGGACCCTTATTGAACGCTCCAATCGGACAAGATCGTGCTTAAAACTGACCCAGCTTTCTTACCAAAAGGGGCCTCTAACTTCCACAGGACGCAGAAGGTCGTCATACCATCATTCTCTACAAATCTGAGAAATGACACAGAAAGGGAATGGCAGGGCATCGATGTAAGGAGATGTATGCTGGAGTATCTGTCTAAGACTAGTGAATGGAGGAAGCCAGATAACCTTTTTGTACTTTTCCATGGTCCGTGGAAAGGTAGTAAAGCTTCTAAAAGCACGATTGCTGGGGAGTGTCCAAGATGGCGACCGGAGCACACGTGTAGTGACTGTGCTCCGCCACCTATTCTATAATCCTGATCCTTTAAGCCCTGTGGAGGGCTCGGGTGGACGGTAGACTGAGACCGGACTGATCCCTGATCCGGGGGGTATGTCTCGGGGGCACCGGAGGTAATCTACGGGCCACCCTACTACCCCTACACCTCTGCCGACCCGCGGACTGAAACAGACTCGTGGCAGGATGGTGGCCCAGCCGGAGGCCCCAGAGGAGGCCATGTCGGGTCCAGCCCAATTTACAGCGGTGATGGCCGCGATCTCGGGGTGCCAGACTGCGCTGAAGGCCAAGATCGATCACCTGCAATCAGATGTGGGCCTCCTTAGACGGGACTTGGACAGAATCCGGGATCGGATGACGGCGGTGGAAGGTAGAGTGAGTGAGGTGGAGGATGTCGTCGGGGCCCATATGGCAACTCTGCGCATCCTGCAGACCAAAGTAAAGGCCTTGGAGTCCCGGGCTGTGGATGCTGAGAACCGGAACTGGCGGAGTAATCTCCGAATACTGGGGCTGCCGGAGGGTCTGGAGGGCCCTGACCTACTTACCTTTGTTGAATATTTGATCCGGGCCCTGCTACCTAATGCCCAGCTTACGGCCTTCTTTGCGGTCGAGCGGGCCCATCGCATGCCTTCCGCCCGGGGTCCCCCGGGGGCCCCCCGTGCACTTCCATCTTCAAACTCCTAAACTTTAGAGACCGCGATTCCATCCTGCTAGAGGCTAGAGTGCTGGGGGAGCTTAAATACGAGAACAGCAAGCTCCTTATTTTCCCGGATTATTCGGTAGAGACTCTGAGGCAACGCAAGTCTTTTGATGCCACATAGGCTGCCCTCAGAGCCAAGGGGATCAGATATAACATGCTCTTCCCGGCGCGCCTACGGGTACAGGATGGATGGAGAGGCTGTTCGTTTCTTTACTGATCCGGAGGAGGCCTGTAAATGGATTGAGCACCTGCCTAAGAACTGAGGTTACTGACCCCTGGGCGGTTGCTGTTTCTGACAAGGGGGGTGACAAATGGATCTCTAGAACCCCTCTCCTGAGTGATACGGGTCAAAAGTGGCACTATTTTGAATTTTAAGTTTGGATTTTTGAACAGTACTTTATTTTGCCTTATTTTCACATACTTTTGCGTTCTCCGATCTATTGGGCTAAGACTTGCTATGGTGGATGTGTTCCCAGTCAGTTTCCTGCCTTAAGTGCCTGAGTTTGGGACGGTTTGCTGGACCAGGGGGGTGGATGGGGTGGGGGTAAGTCCCCCCCCCGGAGGCCGGAGCAGTCAGGGAGCGGCAGGCTCCGGGTGGGACAGTTGTTGGGGAGCCCTGGAGGCCTGGTGCTCCAGGACAGGGCCTAATGTTATATGACGGTCTATGTGTTATGCTATGTTTGCAACTAAGAATGTACCCTCAAAAAGCTTGAGCGTTTCCATGGGGCTCACCTACTGTTGTTTAGAGGTGGGGGCCCTCTAAATGCATGCTAAAATTCTACATAGGGAGATGGTGGTGGTGGGTTTATATATTCCCCCCCCCCCCCCCCCCCCTGCCCACTTTTTAAACAT
>NW_017307533.1:48560-54101 GCF_000935625.1 Nanorana parkeri | reverse complement strand
TGTGTGGTTATATATCCCCCCCCCCCCCCCCGGCCTCGGTCCACATTCTGAACAAATTGCTGCCTCTGATAGCTAGCTTTGCCATGGAGGATGTGCTCATCTTAGGGGACTTCAACATGGTACCCTCCCCAGCCGTAGACCGGATGGGGGGTGGGGCGATGGCCACTTTGGAGTTGTCCCGATGGGCGGACACAGGCTCCCTGGTGGATGCCTGGCGTTGGTGGCATCCGGAGACTCGGGACTACACATGCCATTCGGCATCGCATAGGTTTTTCTCGCGAATTGACCTGTGTTACGTTACACCCACAGTACTCCCGAGGCTCCGGGATGTCTCCATTCTGCCCAGGGGTATCTCGGACCATGCCCCCTTGAGGTTGTCTGTGGCTGTCTCCTCAGTCCCCTCTGACCGACTGTGGCGCCTATCTCGATTCTGGATTTCGGATGAGAGACTGGGGCCTCATATCGCTGCGGCCATTGAGGACTTCTGGAGTCTTAATCGGGGGACGGCCTCCCTGGAGATGGAGTGGGATTCATCTAAGGCTTTCCTTCGGGGTCAATACCAGTATGTGATCAAAAAAACTAGGCGGGAGATTCAGATGCAACTTACTGAAGCCGAGGGGCGTGCGAGGGCTGTGGAGCTTAGGTACACGGATACAAAAAACCCCGAGCTCTACACGGAAATGCAGAGTGTACACAGAGACCTACTACTGATCAGGGGCGTAGTTCCACTGTGTTGCAAAGTCCAGAGTCTAGTGCTCTCCTATGCCCCAAGTCTAGTGTGTTCCTATGGGTCTGTGCACACCTAGACGACACATCACCGCACGTCAATCGTGCATGATTCCGCCCGGTCAGTAGTCGCCTAGGTGTGCACCGATCGCGCTGTAGGTGTGCCATTATTTTCTAATTGCACCCCAGTTGCGCCCAGCGGATTGCGCTAAAACAGTCGCGCTTTGTTAACCTTTTTTCTGCGATTGCTGTGTGCGGATGTCACCCCATTGAAATCAATAGGGCCGCACGGCAATCGGATGTGCAGGAGCGTGCGATCCCAGGACTTGCGTTCCCGGATCGCGTAGGCCTTCACCGGGCCCGAGTCTAGTGCATTCTAAGTCCAGAGTCCAGTTCATTCTAAGTCCACAGTCTGTACTGGAGGGCAGACTCACAAAGAGAACCTGTCCCCTCCGAATGCTATGGAGGGGGGGTGTTTGCATTATCTGTTGTTAGTCCTAAGTCCACTGTGTTGCAAAGTCCAGAGTCTAGTGCTCTCCTATGCCCCAAGTCTAGTGTGTTCCTATGGGTCTGTGCACACCTAGACGACACATCACCGCACGTCAATCGTGCATGATTCCGCCCGGTCAGTAGTCGCCTAGGTGTGCACCGATCGCGCTGTAGGTGTGCCATTATTTTCTAATTGCACCCCAGTTGCGCCCAGCGGATTGCGCTAAAACAGTCGCGCTTTGTTAACCTTTTTTCTGCGATTGCTGTGTGCGGATGTCACCCCATTGAAATCAATAGGGCCGCACGGCAATCGGATGTGCAGGAGCGTGCGATCCCAGGACTTGCGTTCCCGGATCGCGTAGGCCTTCACCGGGCCCGAGTCTAGTGCATTCTAAGTCCAGAGTCCAGTTCATTCTAAGTCCACAGTCTGTACTGGAGGGCATAGTCACAAAGAGAACCTGTCCCCTCCGAATGCTATCACACAGGAACTTGTTAACCCCTGTGTGATAGCAATAAAGTTAAGTGAAATAAAATCAAATAAATTAGAATTTTAAAAAAACTGATAAAAGTAAAAAAAACGAAAACATTATTAAAAATAATAATCCAGGGGCGTGGCCTGAACATGGCGGCGAGTGGACGTTAATCCACTGAGCTCTGCAGACCGTGGGTGCCCTTTTTCAGTAGATCTTCTCTATCCGACCCCGCTGCCACATGAGGAGGACGGGTAAGCAGCCGAAAAACCCCCGTACCTTTACACGGCCGCGCTCACAGGCCCGGATTGATCAATGACGCGGTGCACGGGCGGGCTCCTGACACCATCTCCGAGCCGCCCTCCTCACCAGCATCCTCCATATCAGGCCATATGTCAGGGGTGCCCTCCCCACCACGAATGATGGGCTCACAGGGGCCCAGTGCGATGGCCATAGCCGACAATACAGGGCTCCATGACCTGCTAGCAGCTCTCCCTACCCGCGCAGACATGCAGGCGATGATGGCCCAATTGACTGCCACACTGCACGCAGACCTGGCGGAGGTTCGTGCGGATATATAGCAGCATGATAACCGCTTATCTGCGTTAGAGGAGTCGGATCGCTCCCTTGCAGATAGGATGGCAAGCATGGAGGCCTCTCTAAAAGAACAGAAAGCCCACATGATTCATCTTCAATTGCGCCAGGAGGACTCGCAACCGTCGCAACAATCTGCGGCTGTGGGGGATCCCGGAGGCTACCAGCGGCCCTGACCTCAGAGCGGCGGTTACTGCTATCTGCAATTCTCTACTGGGTAAGCCCCCAACCGACCCGATCGAGATTGACAGGGTACACAGGACCCTGGGTCCGAGAGAGGCAGCAGAGGCGAGACCAAGAGACGTGCTATGCAGGATCCATTTCTACGCGATCAAGGAGGACATTCTGCGCCAGGCCTGGCGTCAAGGTACGGTCGATTTTGATGGGGCTGATATCCTCATACTACCAGATGTATGCCCCCAGACATTGTACCGCCGTAGGCTCCTGAAACCCCTCACGGACTTACTACACTCCAAGGGGATACCCTATCGCTGGGGTTTTCCCTTCTCAGTCCTGATTGGAAGGGGTGATCGCTTCTTCAGGCTACTACACCCGCGCCAAGTGTCCGACTTGGCGGTTTTTCTTGATTGCCCGGATTTTTCAATGCCGGATTGGCTGGAGATATCGGCCTCAGAGGGTCCTACGTCTACCAACAACGGCGTCTCTAGACCGCAACGACGACGCAGAAGTCGCCCTGGATCTAGCTCTCGGGGAACCCAGAGAGGGCATCCGTCGGACCCGGAGAGTTGATTAGTCAGTGAGATGCCACCAGCCTGGATGTCGGTCATTGGGTCTCTCTTTCTACCACCATTATCTCCCCGAACCCGGGCCTCCCCTACTGCAACCACAGGATCGAGTGGGAGCTGATTGTGCAACATTTCATACAAAGTATCGCAGGATGTCTATGGTTTGGGTTTTTTTTTATCCCTTTTTATTGTTTTTCCACGTCACTAGCTGGACTGCTATTCCTGCGATGCACTTCTGGTTCAGGGTGCCCACCTACCTTGACCTTACACTCCTGCGGACATAGACCAGTGACCTGGCTCTCTATATGTTTTGTCCCGTTACCAGCCAGCTCTTCCTGGTGGATCTGCTGGACCGGGCGCGGGACGATTGAACTGTTGGCCTGAGTGGGGTACCACGAGTTGTTTTTGGATACGTGGGCATTCAGCCCCACATACTGGTTTGCATATTTATCCATGTGTTTGCGAATCCCCAACTTGGTTGATCTACGGGTGATGGGGGGATGCATTGTAGCTTGATGTGACGGAGGGGAGCCCTGATCCGTTGAGCCCTATGGCGGGTTCTGACTCGGTGACATATTGGCTCGGTGGCTCCCCGCGCCAGACCGCATGCTCTGTGGGTGGGTACGAGCCGGGGCCTGGGTTGTTTGGTGTACGCACATTTTGTTGGGGCGCATGGACGTTCCCCGTGCCCCCCCTGTTGCTGCGGAGCATCTGCCATGTCCGGCCTACTGGACGGGGACGTCAGCTGGTTGTTCTTAAATGGCGTGCACATTCCATGAGGTACTTGTTGCAGTACCACATAGGGGCAGTACTGCTATAGTTGTATTGGAGGGACTGGGGTGGGTGTGGAGTCGGAATCGCATTGTTTTATGGGTAATATGCCCTCCCGTGTCTGCAGCTCTGATTACTGCTGTGTTCAGCTTCTTCCCCCAATTGCTGGGTGTTTTCTCTCCGTGTTGGAGGTTAAACGTAGGAACACCCCTGTCGTGTTTATATCTCGTTCTCACTCGAAGGTCAGGAAAATTCTCACCTTCGAGTGATCTCTATCAGTGTACTATCCTCTCTATACTTTATTCCCTCTGTATTCTGCCTTTTGTTTCTTTGTCTCTTGTGCTTCTCCCCTGCTCTGCCTCAGGTGGTCCCGGACCGAGATATCCCCAGGTATCTAAGACCGTAGGCCCGCCCCATCGGGGGTCACCTTCGACCCGTCAGTCTCCCGGACGCACCCGACTGGCCACTAACACGTATACCATTTCATGGTAGGGCGGGTCCCGAGGCTGGGGAACCATAGATACACTACGTCCTACCATGCCCCATCCCCGGATTCCAAATCCAGAGGGGTGAGCATAGTGTTGGCCAAATCCCTAGCATGGATCTACGAGGATCATTATGCCGATCCAGAGGGGTGGCTACTGATTGTTAAGGGGACAATCCATGGGCGGATGGTGACCCTAGCAGCGATATATGCCCCTAACTCCGGTCAGATAGATTTCTTAGACTTGGTGTGGTCACGAATGTTATCCTTTGCTGCAGGGCTTTGGGTGCTGGGAGGTGATTTTAATTTGGTGCTCGACCCATCCATGGATTCATCTAGGGGACTTTCCCAGATCACGCATACTCAAAGATGACGCATCAAGCGCTCGATGTATGACTTACAGCTCATTGATCCCTGGCGCATTAGTGACCCGACGGGCAGGGACTACACCCACTACTCGGCCCCCCACCGATCATACTCTAGGATTGATTTTTTCCTGCTACAACATGCAGCACTTCCCCTTGTCTCAACAGTTTCCATTGGTACCTCGACTCTGTCGGACCATTCTCCCATACATATAGTATTGAGTATCGGGGGTGAGACCAGGCCGCCACTATCGTGGCGCCTTAACGTATCCCTGTTGCAGGATCAGGCCATTGCTACTGAGGTGCACTCGGACCTCACGTGTTACTTTCGGGAAAACAACTCCCCGACGCAAGACCCCTTGACCATGTGGGAAGCACACAAGTGTGTGATACGGGGGACTCTAATCAAGCTGGGGGCAAGACGCAAACGTCAGCGACAAAAGAGGGCGGACGAACTATATGCCCAACTGCATGACCTAGAAATACGCCACAAGGCAGCGTTAGATGCTGACACGTTGACATCCCTGACGAGAACGAGAGCCGAGCTCCGTGAGCTCCTGTTGGACAAGGTGAAGGCTCAGTTGGCAAGATCCCGCCGCTCGTTCTATGAATATGGGAACAAGGCTGGTCGGATTCTAGCCAATGCCCTGCGGGACTCTAGGTCCCGCAACTTCATTTCTTCCATCCGCGCGGGGTCAGGGACGGTGGTGTCACGGTCCTCAGAAATAGCGGCGCACTTCCACTCGTTTTTTACAAAACTATATAACCTACATTCTCTTTTAGATGCTCCTGCCCAGGCGACACGAATATCAGAGATCAAAGACTACCTGGCCTGCTCTGGCATGCCGCGTCTCACCGAGTCTGATAGTCGGACCCTGGAGACCCCGATCTCCCAA
>NW_017307533.1:40994-47044 GCF_000935625.1 Nanorana parkeri | reverse complement strand
GGACTGTTTAACCAATATTAAAGAGGACATCCAGGAGTAGCTTGATATAGAGACATTCTATACCTTTTGAAACGGACTGCACGGTGAAGCAATCAAGCACCCGTGAGTACAATATATTCGAGACATTACACACTGTTGGGTCGATCCTTCTTTCACGTGTGATTACTACTCAGGGTGATACTATTTTCCATGACTCACCGGCCCACTATTTAAGTCTCTGAGCTACTAAGATTTATCTTCAATCAAGCTTTCTACCCCGAGTATTTTCAGCTCTAAATTGGGAGCAAAAGTTACATTTGTGACATTTGACTGGCTACACTATCAGCCTGAGAGAACTGAATCTTTTCACATCTACTGAAAAGATCCAAATACAATAGAACCAAGGTCCCTAGGTATAAAAAGTGAAATCCTCTGAGTTACATTCAGATTACAACTAAAGTCGGAGCGCTGTTTCCTTTGAGGACCATCCGGCATTATTCAATACATGAATCAGCTTGTCCAAAGAGTGCATGTCTGTTTGTCATGAGTGAACGGGTTGTTGCAATAACCATTCTTTTAGATGTATTATGGGTGTTGGTTGAAGTGGTGCAATTAATTTATCCAAATAATTTTTATAATCAATAAAATTATTAATTTTGTACTATATTTTGACTCTCCGACCCTCTTTAATAGCTGCACTTCGAGTTAACCCCTTTCGGCTTATCTCATTTCTCTGTTCATGTCTTGTAAAAGCAGCTGGGGGTTGTCCTCTTTGAGAGTCACTAATGAATTAATACACTCTAATTAATTCAGGGTTTGGCACTCTGGGTAAATCGCTCTTTTTTCACTAATGCTGGAGCAGTCTGTAAGTCTTTCTTTAAAGTTTCAAAAGCGTTCAGCTGAGTCTCACCCAAAATCCAAATACATCAGATTTGTTTCTTAAAAGACAATACAGAGGTCTGACTTTCTCATCAAATCCCTGTATAAAAACTTTACATAAGCTCACTTGATTCAAAAAATCATGTAAGGCCTTGTGTGATTTGGGGATAGGAATAGCCATTATTGCCTTGACTTGTTCTTGCAATAATTGCCTCTTCCCATGACTCATAATCATTGAAAAGAATTCCACTTCCTTTTTAGTAGCTGAACTCTTTCTGTATTCAATTTCAGACCTGCATCTTGCAACCAAGTAAACAATTCAAACAATAGAGTCAAATGTTCCTGTTCAGTTTCTGTGCTCAGCAAAAATGTATCCACGTGCTAAAAAATACAGTCTGGACTAGAAAATTTAGCTACAATTTGAGCTACAGACTCATAGACTATCACAGCATAAACAGTGCGTTCCAGGGAGGTCTGCCTCTGGAATGCACTGTATCGCATTTCAGACGGCTTCCTGCGTTCAGGGGTGGGAGGGGGCGTGGCGGTGCATTGAAGTCAATGGCTACGCCTGCACCAGAACGTGTGGCACATCAGTGCCTGCATTCCTGGTCCAGTGCGATCTGCAAAAATACTGCAAGCACTAAAGCTGGGAAGACAGTTTACTAATTGATTTATGAATTTACCCAGATGTTTTGTTTATTAAAGATAAGTATGGTGCAAGTGTTCTTTGCCGGGTGCATAGGAATACACACATTAGCATATGTTAGTATACAATTCATTCGGCAGAATGCCTTCTAACTTTGCTGTGCACCAATTCTGAACTGCCTGCCTTGACTGACCCCACTCACCACTGCTACACCACCGCTCATCACCCATTTTCAGTCTCTCCGTACCCTTCTCCACTTCTATGTGACCTTTGCTTCTGAGGAATTTACTTCTCAGGCACTCCCTTCTCCCTTTTAAACATGGACACACCCCGTGCAATGTCCCATTTACATTGACTATGAAAAATTAATAAGCAAAAATAATTTTGCTAAACCAACAAGTTGTTTTTTTCAATATAGTGGCTTTTTAAAATAATGTTAAAATAAAAAGGTCTGTGTGAAAGATTTAGTGTAGTGTGACACTCTTAAAGTAGTAATTAAAGCAGTATTAAACACTCAAGAAGTGGGGAGAGGAGGACTGGCTGGCCTTGATGTGGCTGTGTGTTTGTGGAGACACATACAGCTTTCTAGCACACACAAAGGTGTTTCCATAGGACCCTGCAAGGGAAGGAAGCCACCATAAAACAGGCTATCAGGGCCAGTGCTCACGGGACCAGCTGATTTTGCAGGGAATTAAACCTTGAAAACTTGAAGGAGCAGCAACCATTCTCAGTGATTTTATCAGCATTTGAAAAAGTTTACAAATCATTTGGCTTACAAACTATCAGGCAGTGGGCCAAGCAATAGCCAGCCTGCTATTGCAATTTTAAATAGCCAATAGCTGGATGGCTTTTAACTATTGTTCCCACAGAAAAGTTCTCTCTCAGGTCCGCTCCTATGCTGATTGACAGAAGGTAGTGGGTAGGGTAGTAGGCAGTAAGGCAGTAAGTTGAGCAATAGCCATCCCGCTATTGCCTATTGCAATTTGAAATGCCAATAGCAGGATGGCTAGTGCTCCCGCAGAGGAGCAGACCTTAGAGAGAAAGTTCTCTCTCAGGTCCGCTCCTCTGTGATTGACATAATACAGTGGGTTCGTGCAATAGCCAGCCTGCTATTGGCTATTTTAATTTGAAAAAGCCAATAGCATGCTTTCTTCATTTGTCACCAACTGCCCAATGTAAACATTCCATCAGGCAGAGAACGGCGGGTATTTTTTTTTCCGCCGAGTCTGCGGGCATCAGGATTCCAGGATTGCTGGATGACATGATCGCCGATTAATTGACATTGTGTGACTTTTTTTTTTGTATTTAATAAACGAATTGTCAAAAAATACTGTGTTGTGTTTTTTTTGTAATGAAGGACTTTTTCTACAGTGTGGTGTTTTAATTTACTATTTTACTGTATTTGGTGAATGAGTAGGGGTAACTGGGGGGGGGGGTATTTTATTGTTTCTTTCAACAGTTAAAAACTTTTCTGCATTCTGTAACAATTCTCTGCTGCTTTGTTGACATTCGGGATACTCCCGAATGTCAACAAAAGGGCGGAGAGAGCTGTTACAGATTGATACACAGCTCTCCGCTCCTTTGTTGATATTCTGTAATAGTTCTCTGTAACTTTGTCCCTGGTACACCCCCATGCATGTTTAATTGTGTCATTTCTTTAAGTGTAACAACTTTATTTGTAGGCAATGTTTGCCTATATACATACAAACACAGAACATGTAAAAATGCACTAGTTTATTCGAGTTTGACCAGTGATATTTTTAAAACGTGATAAGTTAGCAGATAAAAATAATGCTATTTTTTTGTGTTGTGCCCTTTTTATAATTATGTTTTATGTTTCTGGTACAAGGCAAAGTTTATTGCTTTAATGCAAAAACATAAAACCTGTAAGAGTATCTAGCAGCAGGGACGTCCCTATAAAAAGGCAGCCTGATGTGGTTGCCTCAGGCGACATCTTATTGGGTCGGCCGGATGGTGGTGGGGCAGCAACCACTGCATCCCTGGTTGCTAAGAGCTATTAGCAACCTGTGATGCTCCATCCAGGATCCCAACCAGCTCACTGACATCCCCGGTTGCCAAGAGCTGAGTGGGACACTTTGACTTGTGTCCCGCCGAGCTCCTAGCAACCAGTGAGCTGGGTGGAAAGACTGACAGAGCTGTTGACAGCAGAGTCCTCCTCCACCACCCCCACACTCCCCTCCTGGAGACAAGTGTTCCCTCTCAGCATTGCACCCCATCTCCCAAAAATTGCATAGTTTATTGCTTTAATGCTAAAATATAAAACCTGTGAGGGGAGCTGTGCAGCAGGGCCGTCCCTATAATTAGGCAGCCTGAGGTGGTTGCCTCAGGCGACATCCAATTGGGGGGTGAACGTGTGGTGGCGGAGGGGCAGCAACCACAGCATCCCTAGTTGCTTAGAGCTCTTAGCAACCTATGACGCTCCATCGGGTGTCCCATCCAGCTCACGGAAGTCACTGTTGTAACGCACTCAGAAGTTTGTTAATCGATGTATCGCGGCTGCGGATTTAGATCTGATCACAATAGTCAAGTAATGTTCACTAAATGCTCAGGATAATTCATAGGGTAATAAAGTAAGTTGGTTATAACCTTTATGGGTTCAGTATTACATCACACAACTCGACTATACCCCCTTGGTGATGTCCACCAGAACACAAATGTCTCAAATTAGGTTGAAACTACCAGTCCCTTTTTTGGCAGCAGTATTACTTGGGTGCCTGTTTAAGTACACAGTTCTTCACATGTCACACATGTATGCTGTAAGAGCTCAATAGCAATAGCCAGGTAATGTATACTTGCAGTTAGCAGTGGTAAGAGTTGTGGAACCGCTATGCAGTGCATCAAAAGGATAACTGAAGTCCCGGGTGTCCAGCAGGGCTCACAAACTCCTCTAAAAGAGTGCTATTGCAGTGGAACTTCAGTTGGAGTAGTGCGAAAGCTGGTGCCTTGATGAAACACAATGTTCGAGTCTTTAGGCAGGCAAGGTGAAATCTGTGATCTCAGCGGGAATGCGAGGAGAACGGATGGACGGATCCAGAGAGAGGAAGCTCTGCCCCAAAATGTAGAGGAGGTTAACAAGGGCTAGTCCCAAGCAGGCAGGGTAGCCGCACACCACGGTTTAGAGCAGGACAGATGAGGCAGCAAGGTGGAAATGCTCAGCGTCATTTGTATACTAGAGAATGAGGTAGATCACCAGCACTCGACAAATATAGTTTTCAAAATTTTGTATACATTTATTGTTGCATAGTGTCACATATATCAGATAGCCAACGTTTTAGGGCCATGCAGGGTCCCTTCATCAGGGCAACATAGTGTATATTTGTATACTAGGATGCTGAGCATTTCAAACTTCTGGGCTTTAAGTTGGAAGCAGGGGAGGAGCTGGGTGATGTCAGGGAAGTGGCGGCGCTGGACTCCGTACTCGGAGAACGGTCGGGTAAGTATGTTACAGGACCCCCTCAAAAACCCATTCCGGGGGTTCTCCTCCAAGAAGGTATTACAAATGGAATTTTCTGACTATTTGTGGGTCATGTATATTGGTCGCATCTTCCCAAGAGTCATCTTGAGGACCGTAGGATCTCCATAGGATTAGATATTTCAGTTTATTCCGCACTCTACGGGAATTTAGAATCTTTTCTACCACAGATTCCTCTTGTCCTTGTACATGTATTGGAGGCCTTGGTTACTGAAGGAATTGGGTTTATGAGGATTTCTTAAAGATACATGAAAAGTAGGATGGATCTTTACATTTCCTGGTAAAGTAAGACGAATAGTGGGTTGATTTATAATCTCCTGTATCGGCAAAAGTCCGATGAACAATTTACTAAATTTCTTGGAGGGGGTTTTCAGATTAGGATTTTTTATAGAAAGCCATATAAGATCGCCTCTTTGATATTGTGGAGGTTTAATTAGTTGGAGATCATAATAGTATTTTTGTTTTGTCTGAGCTTTTTGAATGTTGGTCTTAAGTTGTTCAGATACATGTTGTAAGCGAGACATGACATTTTCAGTAAAAGAGTTCTTAGTTTGAATGACGTTTGGTGGAATTGGGTTTGGATGAAACCCATAGTTGGAAAAGAAGAGAGTTTTGTTAGTAGATGACCTGAGGCAGTTATTACAAGAAAATTCCGCTAAGAGCAACAGGTCCAGCCAGTAGTCTTGTAAGTGTGAGCAATAACAACGTATGTACTGTACCAAGCATTGATTTATCCTCTGAGTCTGTCTATTTGTCTGGGGATGGTAGGTGCTCAAACGTCGGTGATCAATCTATAGTTTATGAAACAAGGCCTTCCAGAATATTGAGATAAATTGGCTTCCCCGGTCAGGAGATAATTTGTAAAAATAATAATAAAGATAATAAAAATTGGAGAAAAGACAGAAGTAAGTAAGTGCTCATAGGAGACTTGATGATAAATCCATTGGAACAAGCTTTCTTTTCTTCCTGGAGGTAAGCCCTGCTTTATACTTTCTTATCACATTCCTGTTTAATCAGCTAGGATCGAATGTTGAATACTTTCATCCCATCTGA